>NC_135783.1:199508946-199808946 GCF_051106095.1 Pogona vitticeps
TGTGGAAAAAAAAAGAGCAGCTGCACTGATTCAACTTAATCTTTGCAGCATGAGATTTAAAAAAAAATTAAATGCATCCATTTTATAACTGGAGCAAATGCATGATATCTGGCCATGTGGTTGCAGCTTCAGCCTTTTGATCCCACTCGGGAGTAATTTTTTGTAGGGGGGGGGAATAACTCGCTGCTCTTTTGATTCTTTCCCACTTTCAGCCACCGTGCCAACATCTATTGCTGTGATGGCCTTTTCCTATTTTATTGTTTCCGTTGTTGTTTGTGGTAATTTTATACCATCGATTTATGCATCAGGATGTATTTGGGAGCTTTCAAGCAATATAAAAAGCAGTGTCTGCTGTACAATGATAAATAATAGTTCTTGTTGCTTTTGAGCTTTGTTGGGCAGCTTGCCACTGTAAAAAAAAAAAAACCCACCAAAACTTGCCCCCAGTAGACTTTTATGTGGTTACAGTTTTTGACTGATGGATTAACTAGAAAATGTTTGCTAGCAGGCTACTGAGCAAGCAGAGAGAGATGGTACGGTTTTGATCAGTGACTTACACAAAAAGCATATTATTTCAGTCATTTTTAATAAAGAGGAATACTGCAATCTACTGAACGTCAGCCATTTTCCATTTCATTGTTCTGATGTTTGCCTTCCCTTCAGTGTGTTTCATAATGTTTCATTTGCTTATTACAGCTGGTAAACTTTATTGCAACTGAAGTCTGTGAAAAATCCTGGCCATTTATTGCACATGTTAACATTAACAGACTTATTTCTTGTATGCCAATGTGCTTTTAGAAGTGAGTGTTTAATCAGACAGGGAGCAGTCAGTGTGAAAACTCTACTAATAATCTCCTCTCCTTTCCCTCCCCCCCTCCTTCCTTCCTTCCTTCCTTCCTTCCTTCCTTCCTTCCTTCCTTCCTTCCTTCCTTCCTTCCTTCCTTCCTTCCTTCCTTCCTTCCTTCCTTCTGTTGTCTCTGTACTGACAAGCACAAGCTTATGGTTTAAATGTTAATGCACACAACATGGAAAGCCTGTTTTTTTTTTTTTTGACTCTTTGATCTCTCCACAGTCATAGGGTCTAGGGGAGCTATTGCCAAGTAGAAGTGTGCACATTTTGTTTAAAATCAAGGGTCGCTTAATTATGTATGCAGCAGCACCTTGTCATTTAAATGCCTAGTGCATAATGTAGAAAAACCAGCACTCATAGGTGTAGATGTCTGTGCTTTCTCCCAAAGTAATCAGTGAGCTGTTAGTTAAAGCATGGGCAGATCGACCCTACCATCTAAATGATGGAGAATCAACGGTGGGGTTTCCACCAGATCCAAATCCCTTTCATGCTCATGCTGACAAAGCAGAAGATCTTAGTGAGGGGATGGGAAGGGGACAAGTTTTCAATATTTGTTGTTTTTCACTGTGTTCTTTCCCAATTTCTCACTCTGTGCCCTCTATTTCAGCAGTCTGACTCCCCTCCCACCTTGGATACCTGATGCCAAGGGGAGCTGAGACCTGGCCTGGCCCTGGTTAGTTAACGGCTCTTCCAGTGGGCCATTTATATCCCGTTAAGATCAAGATCCAGCCCTGACCTTAAGGGGAGACTCTTCCAACATCCAGACGGCATTTCTCCTATCCTGGTATGTCCAGCTACGGACAGGATTTCTTCCTTGAATTCCTGCATCATTTTCTCTGTCTCAAACTTCTTGCTTTATTTAGTTCCAATTTCTGGGACAGCTCAAGGCATCCCCCAACCTCACCCCCAGTTTACTGAATTGTTGTTGTTGTTTAGTAGTTAAGTCATGTCCAACTCTTCGTGATCCCATGGACCAGAGCATACCAGGCCCCCCTGTCTTCCACTGCCTCCTGGAGTTTGGTCAAAATCATGTTGATAGCTTTGGTGACACTGTCCAACCATCTGTCCTCTGTCGTCCCCTTCACACTTTGCCAAAATCAGGGTCTTTTCCAGGGAGTCTTCTCTTCTCATGAGAAGGCCAAAGTATTGGAGCCTCAGTTTCAGGATCTGTCCTTCCAGTGAGCACTCAGGGTTGATTTCCTTCAGAACGGATAGCTTTGTTCTCCTTGCAGTCCAGGGGACTCTCAAGAGTCTCCTCCAGCACCACAATTCAGAAGCATCAATTCTTCGGCGGTCAGCCTTCTTTATGGTCCAGCTCTCACTTCCATACATTGCTACTGGAAAAAACAGAGCTTTGACTATGCGGACCTTTGTCGGCAAGGTGATGTCTCTGAGTTTACTCAATAGCAAGCATTACATTGCAGTTGTGTTCATTTGCCTCTTTTTTGCTATCAAAAAAAGACTATCCCCAACTGTATCCGTTGACAACAAAGGGGAGAGCAGAGAAGGTGAGAGAACACCTGCTTGAAGAGGGAGACATGGGAGGATCATAGTGTACCTACGCTCTCTCTATCTGTGTGTGTATGTGTGAGTAGCAACAGTGAGAAGTGCCTGTCCATCTGCTGAAGATTCTTAGAAATCTCCTGGTAGATTCTAGATTGATCTTTTGCCCTGCCTTTTTCTATGCTTTTAGGTTGACATCAGTCTCATTCTTGTTGTTGTGCTCTCCTAACCGGCGTCGGAAACTGTGACAGTGCACTGAGGATGCAACATATTTCCTCTTATTAAAGCAAATGAACCATTCATTCAAAGACAAATCCTGAAGAGCGATAGAGTGCGAGGGGGAGGTATGTTCATAACCAGCAGCACTCAGCGGTCCCTTTAACTTACCTTTGTATCCATAACTGACCATCAGAAATCAGATTGATACCGAAATCAGATTGATTATATTCTCTGCAGCCAAAGATGGAGAAGCTCAATACAGTCAGCAAAAACAAGACCTGGAGCTGATTGTGGCTCTGATCATCAGCTTGTCATAGCAAAATTCAAGCTTAAATTGAAGAGAGTAGGAAAAACCTCTGGGCTAGTCAGATATAATCTAAACCACATCCCTTATGAATACACAGTGGAAGTGAAGAACAGATTTAAGAAACTAGATTTGGTGGACAGAGTGCCTGAAGAACTTTGGATAGAGGCTTGTAACATTGTACAGGAGGCAGCAACAAAAACCATCCCAAAGAAAAGGAAATACAAGAAAGCAAAGTGGCTGTCCAACAAGGCCTTAGAAATAGCAGAGAGGAGAAGGGAAACAAAATGCAAGGGAGATAGGAAAAGTTACAGAAAATTGAATGCAGACTTTCAAAGAATAGCAAGGAGAGACAAGAGGGGTTTCTTAAATGAACAATGTAAAGAAATAGAGGAAAATAATAGAAAAGGAAAAACCAGACATCTGTTCAGGAAAATTGGAGATATTAGAGGAACATTTTGTGCAAAGATGAACATGATAAAGGACAAAAATGGGAGAGACCTCACAGAAGCAGAAGACATCAAGAAGAGGTGGCAAGAATACAGAGGAATTATAGCAGAAAGATTTGGATATCCCGGACAACCCAGATCATGTGGTTGCAGACCTTGAGCCAGACATCCTGGAGAGTGAAGTCAAGTGGGCCTTAGAAAGCTTATCTAACAACAAGGCCAGTGGAGGTGATAGCATTCCAGTTGAACTATTTAAAATCTTAAAAGATGACGCTGTTAAGGTGCTACATTCAATATGCCAGAAAGTTTGGAAAACTCAACAGTGGCCAGAGGACTGGAAAAGATCAGTCTACATCCCAATCCCAAAGAAGGGCAGTGCCAAAGAATGCTCCAACTACCGTACAATTGCACTCATTTCCCACGCTAGCAAGGTTATGCTCAAAATCCTCCAAGGTAGGCTTCAGCAGTATGTGGACAGAGAACTCCCAGAAATACAAGCTGGATTTCGAAGGGGCAGGGGAACTAGAGACCAAATTACTAACATGCGCTGGATTATAGAGAAAGCCAGAGAGTTCCAGAAAAACATCTACTTCTGCTTCATTGACTATGCAAAAGCCTTTGACTGTGTGGACCACAGCAAACTATGTCAAGTCCTTAAAGAAATGGGAGTGCCTGACCACCTTATCTATCTCCTGAGAAACCTATACGTGGGACAGGAAGCAACAGTTAGAACTGATATGGGAGAACTGATTGGTTCAAAATTGGGAAAGGAGTACAACAAGGCTGTATATTGTCCCCCAGCTTATTCAACTTATATGCAGAATACATCATGCGAAAGGCTGGACTGGAGGAATCCCAAGCCGGAATCAAGATTGCTGGAAGAAATATCAACAACCTCCAATATGCAGATGATACCACTCTGATGGCAGAAAGTGAGGAGGAATTAAGGAACCTTGTAATGAGGGTGAAAGGAGAGAGTGCAAAAAACGGTCTGAAACTCAACATCAAAAAAACTAAGATCATGGCCACTGGTCCCATCACCTCCTGGGAAATAGAAGGGGAAGATATGGAGGCAGTGACAGATTTTACTTTCTTGGGCTACATGATCACTGCAGATGGAGACAGCAGCCACGAAATTAAAAGACGCCTGCTTCTTGGGAAGAAAGCGATGACAAACCTTGACAGCATTCTAAAAAGCAGAGACATCACCTTGCCAACAAAAGTCCGCATAGTCAAAGCTATGGTTTTTCCTGTTGTGATGTATGGAAGTGAGAGCTGGACCATAAAGAAAGCTGACTGCCGAAGAATTGATGCTTTTGAATTGTGGTGTTGGAGGAGGCTCCTGAGAGTCCCCTAGACTGCAAGGAGAGCAATCCTATCAGTTCTAAAGGAAATCAACCCTGAGTGCTCCCTGGAAGTACAGATCCTGAAGCTGAGGCTCCAGTACTTTGGCCATCTCATGAGAAGAGAAGGCTCCTTGGGAAAGACACTGATGTTAGGAAAGTGTGACGGCAAGAGGAGAAGGGGACAACAGAGGACAAGATGGTTGGAAAAGGTCACCGAAGCGACCAACATGAATCTGACCCAACTCCAGGAGGCAGTGGAAGATAGGAGAGCCTGGCGTGCTCTGGTCCATGGGGTCACGTAGAGTCGGACACGACTAAACGACGACGACGAATTATCAAGAAGGACTTGGGGAATACATTTTTTCCCCTTTGTGGTGAGAAATTATACAAATCATCTGGCTGAAAGGAAAAGGTACCCTTAGGGTACAATATAGATTGAATCTTTCAGAAGAAAATTAGATGACTCTGTGTCATTTGATGCAATGATTGCCTTGACAAATGAAACTTTCTTTTTCCGAGGAACAGAAATGAGAAGGGCAATATAAATCAGTTTCAGAAAAATGTGCAAAGAAATAACTATCTTTCTTACTATTTACTGTCTGCTCTTTAATGTAAAAATGTACTTAGCTCTAATGTAATCACAGTGTCCCGGAAAAGGGGAGGGGGGGAGAGTTCCAGTGCTCTGGGAGTGCTGCATATGATTTTGCATGCTGAAGGTCTCCGGTTCAGTTCTTTGCATCTCCCGGAGAGGGCAATGATTCAGCAGTGGACCTCCAGTCATAGAACAGTGGAACACAACAAGAAGAGTTGCTCTCTCCTTCTGACTGCCGCCCCCCCCGTGCACCCTCCAAACCTCCTGTGGTGGGCCATGAATCCCTCCAGAGCTGTGTTTAGGGATGCTCATAGGGCTGGAAGGGAGGCGGGTGTTTCACGGGCAGTGCAGTGTTTGGATTTTTTCATTCTCATCTGCAAGAATGAAATAAATGAAGCCTTCCATCCCTGATATTTAAAATGTCTCTGTCTCGAACCTGGAGAGCCTTTGCCAATTTGTGGAGATGGAGGATCGGCTGAGAACTTCTGGTTTGTGGGCCAAATGCGAGCCTTCAAATGAGCCTCCTTTCTGTTTTCAAAGCTTCTCTATTTTATTCAAGTTTTCTAATCTCTCTGCTTTGTGTGAAGCCTTGCTGACCCATTCAAGGCCTTGTGCGTTGACTAAGGGTGTGATTAGAAAACCCAATTATCCTTGTCTGGATTGGTTTAGATCATGCTAAACAAGATCGGTTTGAGATGCAATATGTCATTTGAGGTGATCCTTCCATCCGATGCAAGGATTAACCACATCACACCTCAAGTTACTCTGTTTAGTGTGATCTAGAGTCTAAGTGTGTCAGAAATGCTTCGAAAGGGCTTTTAAAAAAGCTTTTCAAAACATCGCTGATGCATTAGCAACTACTAAGAAGAAATGTAAAACTTCCTCTCTGTTCCCCTTCTCAGGCAAGCAGAAAGGAACCTTCCCATTTCTTGAGATTTTTTTAAGCGGCTTTAGCATAGGAACAGCCAACCAGCTGCTTTGGTTCATTCCCAGCAATCTCATGTGCTGGCACTGGATCAAAACAGAGTGATCCTTCCAGCACCCCTGACAGACACCTAAAAAAGTGCAGGTAGGCCTCAGTCAGGGGTGAACAGGTTTGCAACGGCATGTGTATCATGTGGAAAAGAAGCGAACTAGCCTGTCCCCAACTCTTGCTGAACTGTGAGACAAATCCCTGTATGATCACACCCGGAATTTGTATTTATTCATTGATTTTGTTATTTTGAGAAAACCACTGGCAAGTCTTATTAGAAATTTTAAAGGACGGGCTATAATTAAGATACAATGAATACAATGAGTAAGGAACATAGAAGCCTTTTCCATTACGAACTGTAGGGCACTTCTTATATCGTCTACTGGCAACTCAGATAAATCTGGATATAATATATGAGACATTCCACAAATTGTCAGTGATAGCTGGGACCACAAGTAAATTATTCACTAGCCATGTGCACAAAAATGCATGTTATAGATACATGATTATAATGACAAATGTAGCAGGCATTAAAAGGTTATAAACCATGGTTATAAGCATCTTATTGAAAGGCTGGACTCAATAGTGATCTACAACAATTGATTAACTATTTTTCAAACTCTTTATTAACCATTAATCAGTCCTTTATAAACTATTTATAAGTGGTACCTCCGTGGCATCTCTGGGGAATATAATTCTACATTGTCTGTAGAAGAATTTTTCACATCAAAGGAACAGCAACAGCACAGCTGCTATGACTTGCATGAACTTCAGTTCAGAGATTTCTGGCCCAACAAAATGTTACCAGCTGTCAAGGAAGCATGGGTGCATCATAAGAAGGACTTTTACGGGGTGGCTTTAGATGATCTGGATTCTGTTTTGCAGCTGCCATTAAGCATAGAAGCGGGTGCACCACCCAGCCAGGGAATGGAAATCAGCTATCACAAGTGTTCCTCTATGGTAGGGGGTCCCCAACCGTTTTTACACTGTGGACTGGCTGGGGAGGACGGTGCACCCCCTAAGCTCGTGGGCATGTGCAAAGGAGTGAGTGCAAATGAGCGCACGTGCACACACAAACGGTGGCATGGCGCTTATGCACACGCACTCATGCGCATGCACAAACGGCAGCGCAGCACTCATGTGGGGTGCACATGTGCTTGTGCACATGCACAAATGGCAGTGCAGCACTCATACCAGCACATGCAGCATGCACAAATCAGCTGTGCAGGGGTGAGTGCATGTGCGGGGGTGGGAAGTCTGTCTCTGTGGGCCACGGACCGGTGGTTGGGGACCTCTGCCCTATGGATAGAGGGTCCTACTGTATAGTGACAAAGATGTGAGCCTTGGAGGCATCCAGGTTTCCAAAAGTTCATAGCAAATGTAACATTACTATAATTGTGGCATAGTGAATTCTGCTGGTAAAGAATCTTCAAAGCAGGAGTGCTGACTGCATTGTCATAGTTTCTAGAACCAGACAGGGTTTTTTTTTTTTTTTTAAGGAATGGCACCATTGTGTATCTGCAATTTCTATTCATTTTATTCTGTAGATTAGTCATCACTTCCAGATGCGCTCCCTGGCTGATTCCCTTCAACACTTACAGCCTGGTCTCAGTTAAACCCTCAACTGAACCACCACAACAATACATAGCATGGTCTCTGGCTCCCTGTAGTTGCCAGTTCAGGTAAATACATTGTGAAAATACTTATTTCTAGTTTTTTTTTTCCTTTCAATTGTTTTCAAAATTTCAGACTACAGATAAGTGAAAACATTGATACTCATCCAGCAGATACTGGGATCCTACTGTATGCCCAGTCTGAGAGAAACGGATGTCTACCCAACTGTCTGCAGTACTTTTGAAGTAATGTGTTCAATGCTGAAAGGGAGACAGAAAGGAGGTACTTTCTATTTAAAGACATTTTAATTGAAATCCTATTGGCACTTGCATAAGATTTGAGCAACTTGCCATGGCTACCTGCAGCTGATTGATGAAGTGCTGGAGTACATTCTGGTTGAACAAATCAGGCATGTGACCAGGTATGTGACCCAGACACTCCTTGACACCTTTCAATTAGCCAGGGACACGTTATTCAAACCTTATGCAAACACCAGTATGCAAGCACCAATAATAGTTAAATTTATTGCCTGGAATCCATAACCTAATGCCACCTAAGGCCAATGATGGCATCAGCGATGGAGAACGTGACAGGAGCAATTCAGTTCAGAGGCTGGCAGCAAGTCTGGCATTCAGGCAGTTGCATGTTCAGTCCCTGACAGCAACACTTAAAAAGTTGCTGGGAAAAGGAGTTTGCAGGAATACCCCACTAAAAACAGTAAACAAAATCAACACCAAAAAACACGTTCAAAGCAATAAGTCACAACAGTCCATTCAAAATCCCAATAAGGTCTTTGCCTACTTATGAAAGGAGAGCAAAGATGGGACAAGTCTGGCTTCCAGTGGGAGGGAGTTCCAAAGGCCGGGGGCATTTTGAAGCACAGCTCCATGTTTGATAGTGCAGGGATGGTGTTAAAATACTGGTATGTGTTTGAAACACTTAGGTCTTTTTTTAATTGGCTCCTTATGCTATCTTTTTCATGGCAAGGACAAGAAAAATGTCCAAAAAGAGGCAAAGAGAGAGAGAGAGAGAGACCCCAAAATGGTCAAAGGCTGCATTGAGTAACTGTGCCCATCCTTATTCAATTATTACTTTCATTTTTCCCCTAGCTCAGAGCTTAGGAAAGTTCCTTTTGGTGCAACTTCTGGAAGATAACTTTTTGGAGCGCCAGCTTAGAATCCTGTCAGAAGGCCAACATGGGGAGATTTAACATTCAGAGGGATTGGTGACAGGGGACACATTTATAGGCCACTAATAAAAATGTGTTTAAAAATCATATAAAATGCAAGCTTCTGTGGGTAAATCACATGATCAGAGGGATTGTTGACATCATTTCCAGGACAGCCAATCCTGAGGGTGCTGCCTTGGGAACCCAACTGCATCCTCCTGGGTCTTTGTGACCTCACAGAGCCCCACCTCTCTGCTGGCAGATAAAAGCGGCTTGCTGGGCAAGTCAAGAGACCAGAAGGGAGGCCAGTGGCCAGAGGGTATCTCGGCAGAGAGATTGGGGGTGGTGGCTGCAGGGGACCCAGCCCTTCTGTCCAAGGCAAGTTCTGAACTTGCTAAGTGGGCTTGCGAGTTAACAGCTCGAGGCTGGCACAGATCTGTGGCTTGAAGCTGGCTGATATCGGCGATGGACCAGAGGGAAGTCGGTGGAGGTTGGCAGACAGAAGCTGGTGGAATCTGCCTGTGGAAGCTGGCTGAGGCTGCAAGGCGGAGGCCGGCAGAGGTTGGCGGATGAAGCCGGGGGACGTTAGCCTCCTGAAACCAGCTGGCAGAAGCTTGGTGGATATCGGTGGATGGGAGCCAGGGCGTGTGTGTGAATGGCTGGTGGAGTGAAGGTGTGTGTGCATCGAGGGGTGGCTGGTATGTGTGTGAATGGGCTGGCTGGCATTCCATGGGGATGTAGCCGGGGTGTATGTGTGACCCAAGCATTAGGGAGCTGGCGAAGGCTGGCTTCAGAAGCAGAATGGAAGAGATGAACTGGTTGATATTCCTGGAGGAAGCCAGTGGATGTTGGCAGGCGGAACTTCGGGATGAAGTTGCCAGAATATTGGTCAGTGGATATACCTGGGTTGAAGCCGGTTGACGGCAGTGGACGACCTCACCCCTTCGTTGTTGTTTTTCTCTCTCTTTCTCTTGCAGGGCCAGAAGCTTCCTTTTCCCCAGGGGGATGCGAGGGACCAGAAGGCAGGTATCTTGTTGGAGCTGAGCTGAGCTATCTCCACTGAGGACCGGGATAACCTTTTAGCCTCTTTTCCGAAACCAATAAAAGTAGTTTTCTGGAATGGTTTTGAAGTGCCGTCTTGTTTGTCAGGGGATTTCATGGGAGCATCTTCTCCATCCCCTCATTATATCTGGGGCCCAATGCCTGGGATGGGTCTCTGTGAGGTCATGATGTGGGGCCTTGTGATGTCACAAGAGGCAGGAGCCTCTTCAACAGTGGGTATTGTGTCTGCAGGCGTGAAGAAGTGGGAGAGGCACCCGTATTGGTCCCCTATATGACTTCCTCAATATATTATGTGTCCAGCACGTTCAGGAAGCCAGTGAGCCCTGGTGCCATTCAGAGAGGGTTGGAGTTGGGTACCCGAACACTATGGCCACCCTGTAACAATAAACGAGACTCGCTCCTTCCCTTCCACCACTGCTCCTCACATTTGTCTGCCTGGCCTGGAGATTCAGGGAAGCCCAACCACTTCCTGGCACTGCAGCTCATTCTCTGAGACCTGGCAAGCCTCATCTTCATCATCAACATAATCAGCACTCCATGGACAGCTCCCTGCAGAGGACAAGTGGGGAGAAAATATGCCACTTCAAAGACGTTTACAGTCCAAACTCTCACACCAGTGCCACAACTAAGGAAATGGAGATGGGCAATAATTTGGAGATGCCCGTACATTAAAATTGATGTGGATCCATGCCTTGGATAGACTGCAAAAATACACTGGTATTGCAGAATCTGCTGCCTGAGGGAAGTGGCTGCCTCTGAGCACCTAGTGGTTCCGGTGTTTATGAATGTAGCAAATGTAACATAACTAACATTGTGGCATAGTGAATTCTGCTGGTAAAGAATCTGCAAAGCAGGAGGGTTAAACACTGGAGGTCCACCCATGGGCTCATCCAGTGACCCAGTCTTCCTCTCCACTCAGCTGTCATGATTCTTTTTTTCCTCTTCTAGAATGCCCAACAATTCCCCTTCTGTTTCTTTTCTCTCTCGCCCCGTTTTTCCCTTGCAGGTCTATTCTGGGGCTAATTCAGACTTTTACTCTGCTCACTCTTCTTCCACAATGCCAGGCGTTTTCTCTCTTTCAACATTTTCAAGAGTTCTGTTGTAGTCATGTCCAGGATGATGGTTTCTACTGGGACTGGAAACGAAGCCCTATGAGGAAATACTGAAGAAGCTGAACATGTTTAGCCTTGAGAAAAGGGAATAAAGGGGAGATGTGATAGAACTTTTCAAATACTTGAAAATCAGTCATGCAGAGGAGAGGCATGATCTGTTCTTGATCATCCCAGAGTGCAGGACACGTAATCATGGGCTCAAACTACAGGAAGCTGGATTTAGGCTGAATATAAAGAAAAACCTCTTAACTGTTAGAGCAGTACAACAATGGAACCAATTACCTTGACAGGTGGTGAGTGCTCCCATATTGGAGCCATTCAAGAGAAAACTGGACAACCGTGTGTCAGATCTGCTTTGATTTGGATTACATCATTGAGCAGGGGGTTGGACCCCATGGCCTTACACACTCTTTCCAACTCAATTATTTTATGATTCTATGAATTCCACAATCACGTGCATCATCTTTTGAGGTGACAGGGAGTACAACATCATTAATGTTTTACTCCAGAGGTGTTAATTCTTAATATGCCTATATTATTATTATATTGGGAGGCTTTGGGAATTTCAGCTCTTTATAGTGTATTCTCTTATGTGAGTAGGTGGGTGAGTTCAGCTGGCTGTGACTTGATGTCAGCATTTTGGTAAGGAAGCAATTTGTATGGGTATGCATAACACATTATAGAAGTAAAGATTTTTAATCAGAAAGCGCAGTAGGACCCCCGTATCTGCAGGGGAATGGTTACAAGCCCCCCTGGCAGATGCTGAAAACTCTGGATAATCGTGAACACTATACCTAGCATGGTCAAAAAAATAAAATAAAATCCAAGGATATGTATTTTCACCTGCATCACCAGAACTGGTCAACTGAGGGACCCAGAGAACATGCTATGTACTCTTCAACAACAATGGTCATGAATAACTTCCATCAAGGTCTGGTCCGATGGTCAAGAGACCTCCAGAAGGTTTCACGTAGTCCCCAAACAATAGCATCCAAAAACAACAGTTGCTTCCTGCACTGATTTCACACAGGAGCCAAACCTATTTGGATCATAAAACCAATCCCCTATGGTAGGGGTCCCCAACCTTTTTCACCTCGTGGACCGGCTGGGGAAGACGGGGCACCTCCTAAGCTTGTGGGCATGTGTGAACGAGTGAATGCGAATGAGTGCAAATGGCGGCGTGGCACTTATGCACACTTGCTCACTCATGCACATGCAGCAACAGTAGTGTGGCACTCACGTGGTGTGTGTGCGTGCTTGTGTGCATGTGCAAACAGTGACACAGAACTCACACGGGCACTCGCAGCATGTGCAAATCAGCTGTGCGGGGGTGAGTGCAAGTGTGGGGGGGCAAGAAGTCTGTCTCTGCGGCCTGGTTTGGCTCAGGCCACGGACCAGCAATAGGCCACGGACCGGGAGTTGGGGACCTCTGCTCTATGGGGCAGAAGGACAGCACTTGATAGACATAGAATCCATAAGTGAGAAGTCACTGGTCTTCCCAATATAATCCAAGCTGAGGATCCTTTGGCCGTCGGGATCTGCCATTCGTGATGGGGGCCCCATGACCCCCTGGGACCCCTCCAGGCACATTTGAAGGGGGCCACAGAATAGAAATAATTCTTCACACATCACCTTATAAGGTTCGTTATGCAAATTATACAACCCTGATTCGGCCTATATTTCTTTCAAATTGTGTTTATGGCCGTGGCCAAAAAAAGTTGAGAATGGCAGCTCTAGATGTTCTGGACTACAGTTCCCATAATGCTTTGCTGGCTTAACATCTGAAAGACCCCAGCTAAGTGCACCCACTTCATCACCAGAACTGGCCAAATGCAGCCTCAAGGATTGATTGATTGATTGATTGATTGATTGATTGATTTGCAGCCCTTGGTCCCTTCCTCTCAACTAAATGTGGAGCACTGCAGCTACTGCTGATCTCCAGGAATGGCTGTTCACTTTGTAAACAAATCACTCTGCTCCCACTGACACGTTTTAACATTAACAAAACATATATTTCTTGTCAAAACAGGAAGGGGGCGTCTTGCCACTTTTGCTTTGGGGTTTGTTTGTTTGTTTTTTAGCATTCTTTTGGCAGTCTACTATAGAAGAAACTTCCAGATGAAATTTTACAGCAGATTGTTTATTCAAAACGGTAATCGCAGGGGAGATATAAAGCAGGGCCTCAAGTATTCCAAAGGAATACTGATGACCAAGCAATTTATAGCTCTCTATATTAGGCAGATGTGATATGATGGTTTTACAGAAAGGAGGTGAAAGCTTCTTTCTTGTCTCGTGGTTTCTATTGTCTACATCTTCCAACCTTCTCTGCTTCTTTCCTTTCTACTAAAATCCTTACATAGTTAAATTTTTCCACTGCAGCATTTTTAAGAATCTCCCAAATATCAAAATTTCTTTCTCCCTAGGTAAGCCTTGTTGGTGCTGGGAGTAGGAAATTCCCTCTCTGACTCACCAGAGTTGGCCACCTGATCCTACACATAAGGAATCAGACAGTCCAAAAATTCTACTTCTGTATTTTAATGATGCTCGTGTCAATGAATAACTATTTCCTTTAGATAAAGATTTCTAGATAGTTTTGGGAACACTTTTTTCAGTGTAGACACTTTTGTGACCCCTCCCCCATTGTATACATTTTTGGACTCATACATCTGTTGTGTGCATTTTAGAAATTCATTGCCTGCAGAAGAGTATTGTATCTGCATTTTTCCTTGATGTTTCTGAAATGGCTACTTGAGGATGAACACTTTCCTCTCTCTCTCTCTCTGTCTCTCTCATTAAAGTAGAAGGCTATCTATATGCATCCTGGCTTGTGATTCTGTGAGGTACAGATTAGATTATTCCATCCCCTTAAAAAAAAACACACACACAGTGTGGTGTGAATTCTTCACATAGCCACCCTATAGTTCTTCTTCTCTATGTTTTAACAACATCCAAGCTATGAGATTATAGGAACATTCTCTAGTAAGTCTGCTGTGTTTATAGTGAACAGATGGGCGAGGGGCTCCTTATTCGGCCTACATATTTGTACTTCCTTGCGGAGAAAAATGCGTCTTACTCTCCTTTTTGATGGGCCACTGAGGCGCTGGCGTAGAACAGGTGGGCATAGAAGATGGAGGGGCAAGGCGAGCCAATTTGTGCTCCCAAGTGTGTCTCACATTGGGGGCTTGTTACCCAAGCGAGGGGGCATCTCACCCTAACATTTCAGAGGAAGCCACCCTCTGCTTGGACCATATGCTATCCTCATATCACCATCATCTTAGAGCTGCTGAGCTGGAAGGGACCTCATGGATCATAAAGTCCAGCCTCCATCAAGGCGGCCCAGTGGGGAAATTGAACTCCCAACCTCTGGCTCTGCAGCTGGATGCCTAAACCACTGAGCTATCCAGCAGTTATAGATATAGAAATTTATTTATTTGTTTGTTTGTTTCCATTACTATACTACCCCATTAGTTTTGCCACTCTCTGGGTAATTCACAATAACATTATATAGTAAAACACCATATAGTAAATAGAATAAAATGAAATAAACCCTGCCACTAGCTAAAACTACCTTTAAATAAAAATACACAAATTAAAGCCCATTGGAGCACCTCTGGACAATATTCACATTCATAGGAGGCAGCCCTATTTCATTTGGTCTTAATTAACTTCCCCAAACAGAATGGGGTGGTGCTTGGAGAACCTTCTGTAGGAAGCTTGTTCCAAAGGGAAGGGGTCATGACGGAGAAAACCTGCTTCCTAGCATTCACTGTTTTTGGACTCCTTTGGTGTTACAGCTCTTCACATCAAGGACAGTGAAGAGTGTGTGGGATGGGAAGCTCTTTTGTGGGAGAGATGTTCCACCAAATACTGAGGTCCAAAACTGTTAAGGACTTTATAGATAATGACCAGCACTTTAAACTGAGCATGGAAACTAACAGGGACACAAAGAAGGTGTGCCAAGACTGAGGAATATGCATTCACACCTGCTGGTACCTCTAGGAAGGGATTGTCACTCTCGAATTGGCCTTCTCAGGCACACTAGATGCAGTTCCAAGAACATGTTACCATAGTCTCACGAGACTGAAGGATGCCTACACATCTGCTGGTACCTGTAATCAGTCTAGCTGCTGCATTTGGACTTTCTCCATACTTAACTTCAAAGGTAACCTACGTAGAGAGCATTACAGAAGTCTGACACATGCACCACTGGGCATTTCTTTTCCAGGTAGGGGTGCAGCTGGGAAGTCAGTCAAAGTTGATAAAAGGCACTCTTGGCAACAGCAGATATTTTCACCTCCCTAGAGAGAGTTGAGTCCAAGGGTACCCCCAAGCAGCGAACCCAATCCTTCAGGGCAAGTGTAACCTCACTGAAGCCAGGCAAATATCCCTCTACCTGTTTTGATGATCCTCCCAACAGTAGAATCTTCTTCTGATCTGGATTCTGTTTCAGTTTGTTGGCCCTCATCCAGTCCATTATCGACATCAGGCAGTGCTCAAAGACCTGTAGAGCATCATCTGCAGATGAAGATAAGGTGAGATAGAGCTGTGTGTCATCTGCATATTGATGACAACGAACGCCAAATCGCTACATGACTTTTGCCAGTGGCTTCATATAGATATTAAAAAACATTGGGGAGAAAGATGTTCATGGCACCTGGTGATTCTCATGAGCAAATTTGGAAAAATGTTAGCCTTTTAGAGAAGACTAATCCTGAAGCTGAGGCTCCAATACTTTGGCCATCTCATGAGAAGAGAAGACTCCCTGGAAAAGATGCTGATGTTGGGAAAGTGTGAGGGCAAGAGAAGAAGGGGACGACAGAGGACGAGATGGTTGGACAGTGTCATCGAAGTGACCAACATGAATTTAACCCAGCTCCAGGAGGCAGTGGAAGACAGGAGTGCCTGGCATGCTCCGGCCATAGAGGAACATCGCTGAACGGTGAGTAAAGGAGCCTTTTGGAACGCATTAAACGAAGTTTAATGCGTTCCAATGGGCTTTTCTGCCCCATTCAGTGATGTTTTCACACACAGCGAGGGTTAATCTGGAACGGATTAAGCTCGCTGTGCGAGGCACCACTGTAATGTCTTAGACTGCAATCCTAAACATCATAGCTAAGGAGTAAGTGTAATTATGTCCATTTCTAAGTTGGCACATATAGGATTGCTCTGTAAATGCTCTTTCTCATATTAAAACACCAAAAAAAGAGAGAGTTGCTTTTTAAAGTGTGCAGAAATAAAATCATTTGATAGGCCTTGTCTGAGCCACATGATCTTCCATCTAACAGTATGGTAGGGCTCTGGATTTAGCGGCATGTTGACTAAACATACACATTACCATGCCAAGGAGAACAATGAACTTGGAATCAATCCTTACAAGAGATAACAGAAGAAGCTTGGATGACCAACAGCCTCCAGAGAAGATAATTGCAACTTTATCAGCCTGTTCTCAAGTAAGGGCTGTCATGACTTGAATCTTGTGATAAATTACGTTGATCATATAGGTTACAGAACCCCTATCAGTATCAAAGAAAAGACATTATGTTTTGACAGCAGCACCACCATTGGCAGCGCCCGGTAGAGCTACACCCTGCCCTCCCTTGCATGTCTCCTTTCATGCTGCATGTAGAAGAAACAAATCAGAAGAGCATTTGTCCAGGTTTACAATGCCTCAAAAATGCTGATGCTATATCTATTGTAGCTACTGCTAACATTCATGAGATTAAATGTTTCTGCAAACGATTTCCATTTGTATCAGTGAGTAACAAAAATACTATGAGGTCAGCGTCCTATTCAGATCGCTACATCCTTGGAATATAGGCAAGGATTACAAAATTGGGGGGTGGGGGGTGGGAGATGATAATTTATAGAAAAATGTTACCAAAAACTGTATTTAGGGCATAGTGGAAAACCTGAAACTGAGCCCAATTTAATGGTATCTGTTGATTGCTTTCCTTTGCCTTTAAAATATTTTCTCTTATTCTTTTTTTAGTTTTACTTAATGTCGTGGTTAATGTTATACTGTACAGTTTGAAAATTAGAACTGAAATTGAAAAAATTGAAAGCATTTGATGTGCTTACAGAAGAAGCCTGATAATACTTTCTTAATTCAAACTTACCACTGCTTCAAAGAACTAAAAGCAGAGTTCTTAGTTACTCATCACAACCACTGCCAACCTGATTTCACTTTATTAAGATTATAGATGCTGTCTTCCCTTTTTTCCCCCCATCTTCACACAAGGTGGCAATTACTGTAAGATGGCTAGGTAATCTCATGTTTACATGTTCTTCTAACACCACAAGTGGAGCATCACCATGACACTGTTCCATAAAGCCATAAGAAATGTGTGGTGAATACTTCCCTCTGGGTCATGCTGGCTGTCTCCCCCAAAGGGGTGGTAGGGTGGGCCAGCCTCTGCCTGTGCAAATACGGTATTTGTGCCAAATAATGAGCCATGTAAAATGGCATTACATGGAAGCTGTTCCTATCATTTGCCTGGGGATTTGTGAGACGGGCTCGGTCCCTCTGAAATCTGTGGAATGAAACCATGTAGTTAAATGCTTGACTTTAATGGGGCACAGTCACATCTGTGTATGGAATGTAATCAAAAAAAGGTGGTTTAACAAGTAACTGTTATTTGCCTTTTCAGCTAGTATGGCAACAAGTTTCAAATTTCAATGTACATAGATCTAGAAAGTTGTCTTAGAACTACAGAGCTGGAAGGGACCCTATGCCTCATTGAATCCAGCTGTTGTGAAGGAGACAGAGCAGGGAATCGAACCCCCAACCTCTGAAGCCACTGAGATATTCAGCTGTTGAGAAACACCATCATGGTAGTTTCTTACATTATTGTTTATTAGAGATATGAAAAAGTTTAAAGCCGGCCTGCCTTGTACCTCTTAGCAGCCATTTTGATCCACTCTGCCCCCAAATCCCTTACGTTTTCCTCTGTGTTTCTAGGTCTCTGTTTTTAAAAAAGAAGAAGACAGGTGCCTGTGAATGGAGGAAAACGCAAGTGGGTATGACTTGGGAGTACTAGCCGTATCTTAAATGTGTGACCTGTCCACTCAAAGCCCATACAGAAACCATATTTCCACAATCTCTCTCACTCATACACCTGTAATAATATTTGAGTAAAAATTAGGAAACTAAGTTGAGGGAGAGGAGGAGAAAGAATTAGGACATTCCAGGTCTAAATAGTGACAGAAGTCTTTTTCTCCTCAGTGTAGCCGTGAGAAATGTCTGGTGGAATGGCTGCAATATACCACACATAGTGACTAAAGTTGGAGCACTCCCTAGTATTTCAGTGATTGGAGTATCTAGGGGAGAGCTTGGGCTTTATGGGAAGGTTTCAGCTGCCACTCACCTCCTCCTTAGCATTAGCATTTCAATTTCTGCTTTCCTGAGTTTGAACTACTGATCATTTTGCTAACCCTATGAATGCTAAAGGCAACATGAAGAATCCCTAGTGGTGTGGAGCCACCTCAGGAGTAAACAGGTCTTCTTGTTCCACTCTGTAGTCATCCTGCAATCTCACAAATCTTGTTTTCTTTATATAAAATTGGAAATTGGTGTGTGGATAACTCTAGCTATAAGTTGGCATTGGGTTTAATTGTATCTAGGTGCACTCAGGAGTTTTTTTTTTTTTTTGGTTGTTACTGTTCTTTTCCTTTTTTTAAAAAATGTTCCTTTTCAATTTGAAGATGGTTGTGTTTTCTAAGCCTTCTGTGACTGGGGACAAAGCAAGACCTTGGAAAAGAAAGTAACTTCTTCCCCCTATGCCAAATCCTGCTGTGCAAATTGCACAGTACGTGTTGGGTCCATGGTTGTGGCCATCTGTTGATTTATGGGTAGCCAAAGGCAACACACTGGAACAGCTGGAAGCTGCCGCATATGTTGGCCGTAGCTGTTGTGGGTCTTCTGCGTGCAGCAAAGCCACAGTTGACCTCCAAAGTACATCCTAATGTTGCCGAACTTCAACAAATGGCAAACAAGCCACAGGAACAGAAATGTCTGGAATGCAACTCCTTAACAATCTTAAGCAGTTGTAGAAGGAGAGGAAGAAAAATGATGGAAGCAGAAATCCAACAACAACAACATCTTGTGGCATATTAAAGACTAAACAGATTCATGTGCCAGAGGCACCGAAACTCATTTTCTGCATTTGCTCTGAATGAATTGCATGGATAATTCTCTAGAACCCAAGGTAAAACTATCTTCATGCATGACGGCATCCATAGTTACCTGGTACCGACACCATGGTGTTAGGTTAACAGCCAAGCTTGGAAGTAACAAATTCCTTGTAGGAATGTTACCTCTAAGACATCACTATTTGGGCGAATGATGGCACAATGATTGTGGTTTTTTGCAACTAATGCAATGATTGCTTTTTTTTCTTTCTGTGTTTGTTACTTTTTCTTGTCACGTTTTGGGAATTTTGATTGATTGATTGATTTTTACCCATCAAATGTTAAGCCTCTTCCTTAGCTTTTTGGATGGAGTCATTGGCTTTAAAAAATAACTAAAAGAATAGCCAACATAATAGTAATGCGATGAGACGAAATTAGCAGACTGAGTTAAACAGATATAACATGAACAGTGGATAAAACCAGGTTAAAATAGTTCTAAAGAAAACATTTTTTTAAAAATCAGCAAAACCACAAATTTCAGATAAGGGAGACTGGCTGTGTATAATAATTTGCTTATCACTGAGTAGGACATGACTGGACTAAATGTCAAGGGGAACCATTACATTTACCTTTACCTAAAACCAAGATTAAAGCAGAAATGCCAGCTGATTTTCCCCAACTCTAATACTCATTTAAATTTTCCTTATAGTTGTTGTCAGAAACCTCCTACAAGCAACCATAGTTCTGCTGCCAAGCCACCCACCATGTTCCCCCATCTCCTCCAGTCAGAAATGCAACTCCATGCCTGGATGCATGCTTACTCTGTGATGGAGGGCAGTAGAGAAAGGGGGAAACAAACCCACTTGTGTAACTATAAGATGCACAGTTTTCTTTAAGAGCATTTTTGACTGGATATCTTAGAAAGGGAGAACCTTGCTTTCTATTTTTAAGTGAATGTTGGATGATATCTAAGAGACAGATTTTTTCTGATCTTTCTAAGCATACTGAGTAATGAGGCTCACTTCTTAATATTTCTGATGTTCACATAAAATAGCCCAGCCGGTAACTTCTGCTAAAAATGCTTGCACTATTGACTTGAAAGGGGTTAATTTTTATTCAGTCATAAGTGTTCATTGATTTTAAGGGGTGACTCGGCTTTCTCTGCTGGCCTTTGAAACAACTCTTTTTTAGCTACCTTTTTGGAAAACAGGGTGGAAGCCTTTTGGTTTGCCTTAGCTGCCAAGGGGCCCAACAAAATGGTCTTTAATCCTTATCCCCCTTGGCTGCTAATTACATACCCAGGGTAGAAAGCGGGTTCAGCAAATCATTCTTTCCATTAGGAAAGTATTGGGATCAAGGCCACGGGAGGTTCCCCTCCTATTTATGCAGCTGTTAGCCCTCTGGGAAGAGGCTGTAACACCCCTGTCTGAAACATGGGGCTTCTGTTCTCTTTCCACAGCACTTGGAAGAAAAACAAAATAGGGGTAATGAAAAACACACACGGGAAATGCTTTATTATGTCATCATCCTCACCTACAGAGATCTGGCACTGCTGTGTGGTTAGGAAGACCTTCTCCCTCCCTCTCTGTCATTCTCAGAATATGGTGATATAAGGCCGACACGCTTGTCATTTCCTGTCGGATCTTATTTTCTCCCAGCTTCATCCCTTCCTTTTGACCTCCCTCCTGGCTAAATGCCTCAACGGTCACCCACACCACATTTGCTGTGCCATATGAAGTAATGGGGCGGCTGAGTCGAAAATTACGGGGCACCGCTCAAACCGTCCCACTTCAAATCCAGACCCTGCAGTTTATGTACAAAGAGTGCCTGTACATATGACAACAGGACACAACTTGACATCACAGATCAGAAGTAAATAAGGAAGGTCTCCAGAATCCTGTTACAGCTGGGTTGCCAAATTGACTGAAAAGAAGCCCATTTCCAAATTGTTTTATGAACACTGAAGGATTTGCGCTGTGTGGCGGAGGAAATTTCTACCAGCTTTCCAGGAAATGCACTATTTCCTTGGTAAATGCAATGTTGAAATTAAGAGAGCTGATGTCGTCATGTAGTGGAACTACAAGCTTAGAAGTCTGTGTTTCAAACGTTGGCCTCACATGAACTCACTGCATAGCTTTGGGCCAAACAATTTATCATCCTCAGTCTAATATTAGACACTGCAAATTGTGTTGTTATCTAACTGCCACCCTCTAAAGACAGATACGGGCAACTTGGAGGCTTCCGGATTATACTGAACTACAGCTGCCATCAGCCTTAATGAACACAGCCAATCATAAGAGATAAAGGGAGCTGCAATCCCACAACATCTGGAAGGCCCAGCCTTGTAAGGGAAGTTATTATGAATCATTCAGTAATCCTCCTTATTTCAGGTGGAAGGTGAACAGATTTCCTAGACCACTTAGTACGTCAGACAGAGAAAAGACTCAGACAGGGGAAACCCTTACTTGTAGCTCTGTTGTTTAGGGGACAGTCCTGTGCTCATATTACCGGGTATCAGTTCCACTGAACACACTGGGACTTACTTCTCGGTAAATATGTACTGTTTTTGTTAGCTGTGAATCACAATTACCTAATTCTAAGTTATGAGACACTTAAAATCTTTTACTTAGGATCTGAGTCTCAAACGGTAATCTCCAGCTGGCCCAGGCTTATTATTAGGCCCACTGAAGCAGTTGCCTCAGGTGACCTGGAGTGTGTGTGAAAAATGTGACGCTTCCCTGCCATCTCTGCTCAGAGCCACATACACGCATATTCTGTTGCCACTACACAACTCTGAAGGTATTTTATCCCTTCTTGACAACAGCATGTGCTGCTGCAGGACAGCTAAGCAGAGATAGGGTTGCTTAGCAAAACAAGGGACCAGGTCTGTGTAGAGGACCCTCCTTTTCATGAAAACCAGTTCCAGGTGGCCACTGTGGAAGGGGTGGTCTCTGAGATGTAGGTGTGGAGGGCTGGGCAGCTTCGCCTGAGCTGCAGTGGTGCTTTGATCCCTACTTCTGGTAGCAAGAGTGTTTCGGCAGCCCCTGCTCTCTAAACTAAGATTTGAGGCAAAGGCTAATGTGTAGTAGGAAAAAAGGGGGATAAAAGATACTCTGAGGGATATTTCTTCTGTGACTTTATCTGCAAATCCTGAATTATACAACTGGAAGACCATTTTCTGTCAGATGCTGCTAGATGTTCTGCTCCCTCCACCGCCAATCCCCATGTTCTGGATTCTTGAGTTGGGAAGTCATGTCTTTCCCTTACTGGTATCTTTTAGTGCTGAACTGTGAACCTGTTAGCCCTTAAGAATAAAGGAGATTCAGAGGAGAAATCTTGTTCTGAGGGGTCTAGTACTGGAATTGAGACAAGGATGTTTCTCTGAGCCGAAGCAATTTTGAATGTTGAGTGATATAAATCTGCCGACTCGGCTCCCACCCGTGGAAGTGGATGGGGGCCTTGTCAGAGACAAAGGTGTACATGGCTGTTTGCCTTAAAATGTGTTAAAAGAGGCCAGATGATTGTTTCAATGCACCAAGGCCAGAGACATGCCACATTTGCTAAACATGAACATGTCATCCTGAACATGCAACCTTGCTGAGGATGATGTAAAGGTCATCTTGGAGGGTAGAGGATGAGTTTTGCTTTCTCCCCGACTTCAAATATTCATCTTAAGTTTTTGCCGTCATATTTATAAATAACTGTGCAAACTGGAGGAAGACAAGCCAAATGAAATTCTCAACTGCCAGGACAACTTTACCCAGGATGTCATACCTGCCTGCCTTGTAGGTGTTATAGATGTGGAGCCTTACAGAAAAAAAGAAGTGGCAACGGTGATTTAGCACCGTGACAGCAGTCGAATTTGACACAGTTAGATTCATAATAAGGAAGCATATGCTCTGTCTTCAGACAAATGTGTAAATATGGACTGAATCAGGGGCTTTTTGAGCATTTCGAAAACAACTGGACTCAGAAAGGAGAGTCTCCATTTCTCGGTGCCAGCTGGCTCCTAGAAAATGCTGCTGGCAACCTACATTTGGCAGCCATAATGGAAGATGATCACAGTTTTCTGACAGTTAACACCAGCTTTTTCAAATCTTGAGAACTATCTCCAAATGTCGCTTTGTGCACTGAATTTCCCCCAAGTGCCATAAAACATTTGGCACAGCTGGGTGCAGACTGCCGCCCCACGAAGCTTTCCTTGTGCATTCACAAAACCAAGAGTGTGTGGGTGGACTCTACATATGATGCCCATTAGAGCCTTCCTGATCCTGAGCTTCCCTCCTATTTGCCCTGTCCCTTTTCTTACCACATGGAATCTGTTAGTGAGGAATGATGATGCACAGCATTTTTGGAAGAGTTTAGCTTGCACCTAGAAAGACACATGTCTTTTCATGGGGAAGAGAAGAGAGAGAGAGAGAAGACCTCCTTAGGTTTCCTAGACTGTCTTTTACCTGCCCTGACCTGTGCTGACTTCCATCCACCTCAGATGGCTGCTCTTTGGCTTGTTGATGCCACTTCCTTCCTTCTCACATCTCCCTCTTGTCCTTCCAGGAAGAAGCCTTGCTTTTATCCTCTAGAGATGAAAGGAGCAGCCATCATTCTTAACATTGCCAGCATAAGGCAACTACACTGGCAAATAATATGACATTTTCTTCAGAAGTTGAACAGACGCATCAAAACTTTTCAAAACTGACCCATAACACAAAGACCAATGAGAAACAGCCTGGCCATTTTGTTTCAGATGCAGAGGTGTTTTTTTTCCTACTGTGCTGCTGGGGGCTACTCCATTTTTTTTGTTTTGTTTTTTGAATTGGGGCAATTTAGATGTTTTTCTTCTTCCAGGTGATGGGGGGGAGAGAATGTGACTGTAGGTAGTCTTCTGGTGATATCTTAAGCTGGGTATGGTCTTCTGGACAGCAGGAATGCTCACTCCTATTATCTTTCTCCCTGGTCACCCCAAGGTATTTTTTAATATTAAAAAACAAAACAAAACAAACCACCAGGTTTAGTGCTGGATTGCCTTATTGACTCCTTAGTTTAACACTGTATCACTGCTGGACTGACCAAAAAAAGAAAATAAAAGTTCTTATGAAATCCAAAAACTCCAACAAACTACAACAGACTACTGTGCTTCCACGGTGTCTGTGTATATTGTTTGTATGTTATGGAGAACTTTGGAAAACTGTCGCCTTTACCTAATGTCATGCAACAATTCAAGCGGCCCACCAGCTTTACAATGGACTGTAAAAGAGGAGCTGAAAATAGGCAGAGGGTGGGGCTCAAAGGAGGGGGTGCTATGGGCTGTGTTGCAGATCAAACTGCATTGGACTGAGGGGCTAGCGTGGACACTGGCACTGAAATGATCCGCAGTCTCCATGGGATCGCCTAGCCTGAACAGAAGCATAAAATGGGTTGCAACCAAAGCAAGCCGAAGCAAAGCCAGATTGTTCCGATTTGGCTCACCAGTGTAGTTGCAGCCTCAGTGAACTAGAACAGCAGCTCCTAACACCTTTCCTATCCAGAGTGTATTCCTTTAATACACACAAGCTTTCTTATTTACTTCAAAGGAATGTGGATATGATTTCTTTACAAATGGGGAGGTAATTATCCCAGTTTTCAGAAGGGGTGAACCATGAGTTCACATGACTCCTGTGTCATTCATAGCAGCGGTCCCCAACCTTTTTGGGACTGCAGACCGGCTGAGCCTCTTGAGGAAGGCGGGGCACCCTCCTGCGTGCTTTCTCTCTCGCGGGCGCATATCTGTGTGCTCTCAGGCACATGCACGAAGTGGTGGGGGAGCGTCCGTGCACCAGCACCAGTGTGAGCACTCCCCCACCCCTTCACACATGCGCAGGAGCACCTGCACTCCTTCCCAGCCACCCACGCACCCACCCCTTCGCGTGGGTGCTCGGGTGCATACATGAAAGGATGGGGGAGCGCTCATGCTGGCGCTGGCATTTGCAAAGCAGCTGTAGGGAGGGGAGCGTGTGTGGGGGTGAGCGGAAGATCTGCCTCCTTGGCCTGGGCTGACTCAGGTCACGGACCAGCACCAACAATCAGAGTTGACGACCTCTGATACATAGCATGCTTACTCTCCAGATGTGGGCAGGGCACAGTATTCCCTCCTGGCGCTGTAAATGGAAGCAGCTCTGTCAGCAGGTGTCCCCATTCGGATTTTGGCTGCTACCTCAGTATTTTTAGTTATTACTTATAAAAGCCTCTTTGGTGCTCTTTGATCTCTTGCTGTTTGCACATGTCGAGTATCTCTCTTTGTCAGTCTTTAAAGCTGAAAGCTGGCTTCTGTGATGGGCCTAAAAATCAGACATAACAGCATTTTCATTTGATAAAGACAAATTGGGGTAGCCCAAAAATCGAGGAGGTGAAACCTTAAGACCACATTGGCACAAAGGGCCTAAGGAATCATAGTCCACTGTGGAATCTTATTCGCCCAGAGGCAAGTCGCATGATGAAAACCTTTCTGCTTTTTTGGAGCATCACAGAAAAATGAGGACCAATCCCAGTCAAACCAACTGAATTGGCGCAAAAAACTTCACAGGTTTCACTTCTGAGTAAAAACTTTAATAAAACAATAAAAGATCAAGCTTTCTACAAGGAAAACACTTGCCATTTCCAATCCTGAAGATGTGTTATCTTTTTAAAGTCACACTATAGTTCATGGGGGTTTGTTTATTTATTTGCAAAACTCTTGTAAACTGCTAATATTTGTAGATTTTGAATTATATTTGATAAATGCCTACTTTTAAGCAAAACACATATGCCAACACAGTAAATGTATTTCTATAAATTTGGAATGATTCTTGTTGGTGAATAAAAACAAGAACTTTTTAATACTCTGACATCAAGAGATAAAAATCAACATTTTGTATGTTTAAACTTCGTTGTTCCTTCAGACAGGGAGTACAATTCTCTTTTGAGAATTGAGATTTTTTTTTTAAAAAGAGATGAGCACAACGTTATCCAAAACACAGGTCAAGGGTGAGCTCAGTGTGGCCTGCCAGATGCTGTGGGGCCGCAGTGGCCGACATGACTAGGTAAGTTAGATCTGGTGGGAGTTGCAAAGGGATAACTTCTGCAGGGGCTCATCTTCCATCTCACTGGAAGGACAGATCCTGAAGCTGAGGCTCCAATACTTTGGCCATCTCATGAGAAGAGAAGACTCCCTGGAAAAGACCCTGATGTTGGGAAAGTGTGAGGGCAAGAGGAGAAGGGGATGACGGAGGACGAGATGGTTGGACAGCGTCATTGAAGCTACCAGAATGAATCTGACCCAACTCCGGGAGGCAGTGGAAGACAGGAGGGCCTGGCATGCTCTGGTCCATGGGGTCATGAAGAGTCGGACATGACTAAACGACTAAACAACAACAAAACCCCTTTTTGCATCCCTGAAAGAGCTTATAAAGCTAAACAATACCTGGAAGGCTAACAAAACAGGTTATATCTTCAATGTACACCTTAAAAAGAACCTCTGTTGGAGCATATCTGCTATCAGAGACAGTTGTGTTTTCCCACATAGGGTTCGTATACCACCAGGCCTCCTGTTCTGCTCCAAATGGCTACAGAGTGGAGCCCAAAAGAATATTGTATGACTGACAGGGCCTCTCCAGATGATCTTAAGGACCCATTAGATTTATAAAGGAGAAGGTGGTATCTCATATAACCAGGGCCCGAGTCTCAACTAAGTGTGTGGAGGGCTGCAGTGCTGGTCTAGGACAGTTCATCCTTTGACTCTCTATATGACTGATTCTAAAATGGAAGTATTCAAAATAGGACTTTGTGCTCTCTTGCTGCAGCATGGCTACAATGGCACAAGAGTGCCTGCAGGAGGCAAACCTGCCGTCTCCTATGTTAGCATAATTTGCAAGCATTGTGCGCTCTATTACAATGTAGTGCACAGTACAATACAGTTTGCCTGTCTACCCTGAAATAGTGAACCTATTTTGGATTCCTGGATGTGTGTGTGTGTGTGTTTGTAAGTGTTCCTTTGCTTCCCCATGGACACACACATACTGTAGCTTCTACCATGGCACCAGGCTGAAAAAAAGAAGTAATATGTGGGGCAAACATGGCTTCAGTTTGTACTTTCCCTTGATTTAATAGTAACTGTCTTAGTCAACACATATATTAGCATCTTATTTACCTGCCCTTGGAAAGGCTATAGATGAGAAGGAATAATTCAACAAGTGTTACACCACAAGGAAAACAGGGATAAGTATGTGGGTGGTTGCCTCTTGAGAAAGTGGAGTTATAGACATAATTTTATAGATGCTTTGACAGACTGGCATAGGTGTATCAATCTGATTACTTATCACATTATCTCCAGATGATATCTGTTCAGTAAAGGGAGAATTGTGGCACAAGTAACGACTGAAGGATTGTGAAGAGGGGCTTGTTTCAACCTGCTTGAATGCAGGTTGAAAGATGGGCTCTTCCTTCCTTCCTTCCTTCCTTCCTTCCTTCCTTCCTTCCTTCCTTCCTTCCTTCCTTCCTTCCTGTACTTAGCTAGTCCTTTGCAGCAGGAAAGAGGCACCAAGACTCCTGCCGATGTCTTCATCATGCTGCCGGAATGCTTTTAAACTTAACGAGGACCTGCAGTAAATCAGTGCATTTTGCTCTGTTTTTTGTCATTGACACACTCTCTCTTTGAAGGTATTAAACTCCTCAAAGATAATCACCAATCAGGGGAGAGAGAGCTATATGTAATCGTTATTAGCCCGAGAGCGACAGGATACTGGCTAGCCAGCAGCAGCAACAATAGCCATAGCGTCATGTCTGTCTGATTGCTGTCCTCTAAACCAGCAGTTCCCAACCTTGGGTCGCCCAGGTGTTCTGGGTCTGGAGCTCCCAGAAGCCCTCACCATTAGATGTGCTGGCCAGGATTTATGGCCAGCACATCTAATGTTCTTGCAGTCCAAGAAAATCTAGGGATCCAGGGTTGGGAACCACTGCTCTAAGCCGGGGTAGCCAGTGTGATGTAGCAGATACAGTGTCAGACTACAACTCAGGAGCCTTGGGTTCAAATTCCCACTCAGCCATAGAAAGTCACTGGGGGTGGCGAAACTGCTCCTTGAACACATCACGCATTTCAGAAACCCTGTTATGGTTGCCATATGTTGCAAGTGACTTGAAGACACACAATAACAACAACAAAGGCAGGAGCAGGTGGCTCAGAACCCCAAGATTTTTTTTTTAAATTACAATTTCCATTTCCATCAATCCCAGCCAATAGAGCCAGTGGTCAGGAATAAAAGATGTTGCAGTCCGTCCAACAGCATCTGGACGGCTCTACTCCTGTACTCTTCTAAAGCCTTCTATTATGGTCCATGAAGACAATCAGGCTAAACATTTTTAATAAAGAGTCTATGGCGAGAATCTTATTGGTGTTCATGTAAACGTGTCAACTTACTGTGGATAAGATGCTTGGATGCATCACAGTTATGCCAGCAGTTATGCCAGCAGGTGCATGACCAATGAGATAAATTCAGGAGGGTCATAATAGAGAGTAAACAAAAAAACAAAAAAACAAAAAACAACAGCAAGCCAACACAATTTTAAAAGCCAACAGAAGAGTACAGCTTTCAAATACTCAGCACTGCTAGATTCATCCTGAGAGAGAAATTACCACTGATGGGAGGGCTCTGTAGATAAGACTACAATGCCCATGAACCCAGCAACCTAGATTCCTGTGATTGTGAAACATACAGCAGGGCTTCTGGAGAAATCTGCAAATTATAGGCAGGCTGCTACAGGAAAAGGCAATATTTCAGATATTCTGGCCCCAAGTTGTTAGGAACAGAGAAAATCACTATTTATTTATTTATTTGCAGCACCAAACAGCACTTTAAGTAATGGTTCCCATGCAGTGCTGTCAAAATCTGGAAGAGATACGCTTGCATCACCCACAATGAAAGGAGTAAGTATAGGCTGTAAATTTTAATCACACAAGCATGCACCCCAGGTGGTAGTCATTAACAAAGAGAGACTCAGCAACAATTTGGGAACCAAAGAACACTTATAAATGTTCACCAGTGTTACTGAAGAGAAAATCAGCAAATGAAAATGGGTAGAACAGCTAGATAGGGGGAAACACACAGCAGAACTTTCTCAGTGTTGGCCCCTCAATTATGAAGATCCCTTTCTGCTTTAAGCCTTACACCTTTGGTACAAGCCTTTAAGCAAGTTTTTAAAACATGGTTGTTCAAACTGGCCTTTCGGTCCAACTTCAAACTCTTCATTAGTTATAAACCATTTTTGAAATTATGACTCTGAAAAACAGGACTCATATATATTGAAATAATTAGAGGATTAATTAATTAAAAGGAAGAAAATATTAGTGCTAGCAAAATGTTTGTACATTAGTGTACATGACGTTGTAACTTAGGGTGAAATCCTGTATGCAGTTAAACTGAAACAAGCTCCACCAAAGTTAGATATACCGTGTTTCCCCAAAAATAAGACAAGGTCTTATATTATTTTTTGCTTCAAAAACCACATTAGGGCTTATTTTCAGGGGTTGTTTTATTTTACAGTCATGTCATCTTCTTCTGGTTGCTGCACAAGGGTGGAGGGTGGTGTTTCACTTAACTGGGGGTTATTTTTAGGGTAGGGCTAATATTACGAGCATCCTGAAAAATCATACTAGGGCTTATTTTCAGTTTAGGTCTTATTTTTGGGGAAACGGTATATATACATATACATATACATATACATATACATATACATGTACAGTGGTGCCTCGCATAGCGAGGTTAATCCGTTCCGGATTAACCTTCGCTATAGCGAAACATCGCTAAACGGAAATAAAAAAGCCATAGAAACACACTGAATGTCGTTCAATGCGTTCCTATGGCTTTAAAACTGACCGTTAAGCGATCTTCCTCCATAGCGCCGCCATTTTCGCGCCCTCGGTAAGCGAGGGCAGGGCGCGAAAATGCGGCGCGGACCTTCCGGCAGCCATTTTGGAACCGCCGATCAGCTGTTCTCCCCCACTTCATTATGCGATATTCGCTAAGCGAATCGCTTAGCGAATATCGCAAAGCGAAAAAGCGCCATAGGGGCCATCACTGAGCGAATGCTCCAGCGATGGCCCAGAGCCCCTCGTTAAGCGATTTAATCACTCAACGGGGCACTCGTTAAGTGAGGCACCGCTGTACATGTACATGTACATACGTATGTATGTATGTATGTATGTATGTATGTATGTATGTATGTATGTATGTATGTATGTATGTATGTATGTATGTATGTATGTATGTATGTATGTATGTATGTATATTAACTGAAGAATTACACACACACACACACACACACACACACACACACAAACAAAATACGTCTGCTTTCTTACTGGTGGATAATTGAACAAATATTAACAGGATGTGCAATCCTTATTTAAAACGACGATGATGACAACAACACATGATTTTGTGTAGAAAGAAATCAAACCAAGCCATATTTCTTTCTATACCAAATCATATATTTTTGTTGTTGCCATCGTTTTAAAGAAGGATTGCACATCCTGTCAACATTTCTTGATAACAATGGACAACAAGATGAGAAGGAAAAGCTGCTTGTGACACTGAAGAAAAATGTTGCTTCTGTGCATTAGCATGGAGGAAATGCAAACTTCGTACCCTGAGAATGAACTTACATTTGGCTCTATGCCGTGGATTGATCTGGTGGAAAATGAGTTTAGCCTAGAGCAAAGCATAAACTATGTCTGTCCTTCATGAACAGAAGACCTCTTCAAAATCCCGGCGTATTTCATTTAACAGCACAAATATTTGATTAGCAAGAAGAAATTCACATTATGTTTCTCCAGATCCACTGCCTTTCCCCTGTCTGAGGGCCTTGTGGTAAATAATAAGGAAGTGAAAACAAAGCATACACAATTAAAATACATGCATCATCATGCATCAGTCTACAAAGAACCAAATCAGTGATGTAACAAACAAAGATGACATAACATTATGTTCGCTATTAAGTCATACCCCTTTCTTTTCTCAGCCCCTTTGCTTTACAATGTCATTTCCTGACCTTCCGAAGGGAATTTGCTCCGATTTAGCAAACAGGTTTGCAAATAAACCAGTAATGAAAAGTTGAGCCTTGATAATTAATCCCTTCAGAGTTCTCAGTGACATTCAAATGCGCTTTTCAGACCTGCAGTTACGTGTCAGTATCTTTTAGATTTACGACGTTAGCTATGTTCTTTTGAAAAATCGGAGAACAAAACAGCACTAAGGATGAAGCAGTGGAATCAGTAAAATTATGTTGCACGGACCTGTTGAACAGGGCAAACTATTGAACAAACTATTAATGCCAATAAAGGTAGGTAGGTAGGTAGGTAGGTAGGTAGGTAGGTAGGTAGGTAGGTAGGTAGGTAGGTAGGTAGGTAGGTAGGTAGGTAGGTAGGTAGGTAGGTAGGTAGGTAGGTAGGTAGGTAGGTAGGTAGGTATTGAACACGATTACTTCTCCTTTTGATCATGGTCAGCACTTGTTGGTTTACCTACACAAGAAAGAAAAGTTGCACTGGCAGAGAAGGTCGGAAGCTGTCAGGCTGGATCTGCCATTAGGCAGAGCGGAGCAGTTGCTCCCAAGCGCCAGAGAACAGGAGGGAGGGGAAGTTTCAAAGAAGGAAGGAGCTGATGGTCTGAAAGAAGGAAGTATCTAAACTATTCCAGTCTAGTGTTTCTACTTTAACTATAATGGCTCTGTCCTCTGGAAGCCGGAGACCTGCTGTTTGCTGTATAGCTGTTCCCCCCCCCCAGGAAATTCCAAGTCCGTCTCCAAACTACAGATCTCAGGATTTACTAGGATGGAGCCATGACCTTTAAAAGCAGAGTCAAGCTGGTGCAGTTGTGTAGTGTAGGTCCATCTCATGAGAGGAGAAGCTGTTGGTCACCTGGCTTGCCCTGTGCCTTCCAAAGTAGCCAGGTGTCTTGATCGGTCTCCGACGGCCACCACCGGACAACCCTTCAGCTGTCCTTCTGGTCCCCTTCTGTACCTGGAATGGAATTGGGGGTGCATCACATTCTTTGGCCCTAGCAGCAAAATATCTTGGGCTGGCCTTGGTTTTCACCACCTCTCCTGCCATCCAGAGGGAGAAAGTGGAGATCCCTCTCTTCCCTTAACATTTACCACCACCACCCCAGGGAAAGAAAGAGGAGACAAAGAGAAGGGGGAGCTTCCACTGTATGTGCTCTGGGGCCCTCCCCTCTGGTGAAGGTGCAAATCCAAGGCCATTCCTCCCCCCCCCCCCAAGCTAGCTCTGGAGGAATGTCTAGGGCTGCACCTTTATTTACAAGTTTTTCATAGAAAGGAGGGGGTAGAGCCAGGACAAGAGGCAGACAGAACAAAAAAGTGCAGGCTTAGAGTGGTATGTATATGCAGGGTGTGTGCGCAGGTGCATGTTTCAGGGAGTTTGTGTAGATGGTCTCTTAGGTAGAGCCAATGCCTGTGATGTATACGCATTGATTAATACATCAGGGACTAAATACTTGCTGCTGGTGGTGGGTGTGTCCCAAGATGTAGTTCCAAACTAACTTTTCTAAGTGCTGCCCTAGATAGGATGTTGAAGAGGCACTTCAGAGGCACAACCGCATTATTGATGGCGCCAGACTTGCAAATGGGAATGCGCCACTACAGATCCAGTCCTGCAGATAAGAGCCACACGTTCAGGTAAAGATAGTTCCTGTTCCTGTTCCCACCACCAAAGCTTGGAAACGTTACATCTCAGGACGACATCCCCAAGATTCTGAGCGTTGCAGTTCCCAACCGTCACATTTTCCAAGTTCTGATTTAGAATAGTTTGTCTGCTCACATTGCTTTTGTGCTGGCGAATGTTCACCTACATTTGTTACTGTTAAGGATGGAAGCAACTGGGAATCAAGAAAATCAAAAGTATGGGTCAGCCAACCCTCCTGAGTGAGACCAGGAATATTTTTCCTGAGGAAAGAGCACTGTTCTCCATTCCTTCTATAGATGCTGACTAGACTGGCAGTCAAATCCTCCGTGAACACGAAAGATGGGAGGGTGCCCTCCAGCACCCAGGGTAGCTTTGTCCTCTGATGCCTCACCACCACTCTTTTCCCGGTAGCATCTACCACATGAGACAAGTGCCTCACTCTGCCTAACATTAGGGCAGGCCCTGTCATGTCCAACCATGCAGGAAAATATGGCCAAGCAAGTCCTTTCTGCAAGCTGAGCTAGCTTTGTATACATCTGTGCTGTATTTGCATGCACAAAGTTTGTTCCCGTTTAGCAGCATCTAGTTTAATAAGTTTACAGAATGCTTTAGCATATGGTCTACAGACATTTAGGTCTGTGATTGATCACCTCAGTTCAGCAACGCTCAGTATACATGTGGGTACAAGTTATGCTGCTGCCTACTGATGAGAAAGAAATTAGTGAATTTTACACTTTGGAACGAAGATGCAAACCACAATTCAGAGGAGGTTTGGTCTCAGCATGTCTCCATTTTCCCCCCCAGTGATTTCTCCAATTAAAAGAATGTGCACAACAATGCATATAATGCTTTTTCCTGATTTTTCTTGAACTGTGTAAGATACTGTGGAATGGCCGGTCAGGGCACCGATGGAAGAACAAAGTGAATTGTTGAACACCATGGACTCTTCACACCAAGCAAGCAGTACTGCATGGGGATGAATGCATCCACCAGGTAAAACTATTGAGTTGGCTTTAATTTGGCTAAAATGGGCTGTTCCTGGTGGTTGAACTAAAATTTTCAATCCCAACTCTGATGGAGGTTTGCCATGCTCCTGGGCGACCTTGTTTTCCCTAGCCAAATAGAAATCCTTTGAGTTTTAAAAAGAAGGGGAAAATAAGAGGGGTCACAGTACTTGGAGGCCTTTTGTTTAAAGAGTTGAATGATAAATTTCAAACTACTGGCTAAAGAGGAGCTTGAAACCACACCCTCGCCCCACAGGCCCCTTGCAGACTGCCAACTATCTTCATTATCAGAAGTTAAGTCTGGCCCCAGCATCAGCCATGGGACTTTGGGACTCCAATAAAAGCATATAATTTTGGAACTACCCACACAAACATGGCGCACAGCCCGATGAAAATGAATTATCATCGAAAGCTCGCCATTTGTTTTCTGTTTTGTTTTGTTTTTCCAGTAGTCCAATAAAGGTATAGTCTGTTCCTGCAATAATATAAAAATAATTTTAGATATGCAGAACTAGAAGGGACCCTATGGATCTTCGAGTCCAGCCCCAGTCAAGGAGACATAGTGGGGAATTTAACCCCCAGCTTCTGGCTCTACAGCCAGATGCCTAAACCACTGAGCTATTCAACAGGGAAAATGCACATATTCTGCTAGAAAAATTGCTTGCAGAAATATTTACATATATAGTGGTGCCTCGCTTAACGAGCGCACCGTTTAATGACGAACCTGCATAGTGACGTGTTTTTTGCGATCGCTAATGCGATCACATTGCGATGTTTAGATAGGCTGAACATTGCATTGCAATGATTGGTAAGCGTTTCGCTTACCAATTTTCGCATTGCGATGTTTAGAAAACAGCTGATCGGTGGTTCCGAAATGGCCGCCGGGTGCAGAAAATGGCCGCCCGCAGCATTTTCGCGCCCTGCCCTCAATTACCGGGCAGCGAAAATGGTGGCCTGATGGGGGAATCTTCGCTTACCGGTGAGTTTTTCCCCAATAGGAATGCATTAATCCGAATCCGGATAGCGACGTTAATCCTGGAACGGATTAACGTCACTATGCGGGGCACCACTGTGAATAATAGAATCATAGAAAAGTGAAGTTGGAAGGGGCCTACAAGGCCATCACGTCCAACCCTCTGCTCAGTGCAGGAATACAATCAAAGCATATCTGCCAGGTGATTATCTAAGTTTTTCTTGAATGCCTCCAGTGTTGGAGCACTCACCAACTCCTGAGGTAACTGGTGCCACTGTTGTACTGCTCTAACAGTCAAAAGGTTTTTCCTGATATTCAATCGAAATCTGGCTTCCTTCCATTGTTGCATGTCCTGCTTGTTGCATGTCCTGCACTCTGGGATGATTGACAACAGATCTTGCCCCGCCTCTGTATTTCTTTCAAATATTTGAAAAGTGCTATCATATCACCCCTCAGTCTTCTTTTTTAAAGGCTAAACATGCTCAGTTCTTTCAGCCTTTCCTCATAAGGCTTGGTTTCCAGGCCCCTGACCATCCTTGTCACCTTCCTCAGAACTTATAGAAGTTCAAGAAGAAATAGAAATACTAATTTTTATTCAAACATTTTTTTTAAATTCTCAACATTCCAGATGAAGCAAAGTTAGGACTGGTGAATAAAAATAGAAAGTTTGGGATGCATCAAATTTAAGACTGAAAAAAAGAGAGAGAGAAATAAACTGACATTGAAGGATTTGCTAGTTCTTAGTGGCAATGATGATAATTCATGAAAGAGTTCACAAACAATGGCAGGCAATTGCATGTGTTTTTATTGAACTGTCCAAGAACATTGTGAGCTGAAGATATAATAAAGAATAGGCAGCATGAATCCCAGAATTCGAGATTACTTAGTGTAAGCAGAAGTGCTCTAATTAAAATAAATGAATAGGTGAATTAAATGTTTTGTATTGAATTTTCCGTTAGCTTCATAAATTATCTCCTGTGCTAGTGAAATTATTAACTGACAGGATCTTCTGGGAGGGTGATGTGTCAGCTTGAATGGATTTGATCCCTTCCCCAACACAACACTGCCTGCAGTGACATTTGTATGTTAACGAAATAAAGACGCGTCAAAGAAATGGCAAAGAAAACTGAACACTCATTGCATGCTTTTCCTCTAATCAGTGGGTGACTATACTTTAAAATATAGTACCATGCCATGTACATTAAATTAAATTGTATTAAATAATAAAATAAAATAAAGTGATAAGTATTGCAATACAGAGAATTGCCCGTCCAACCTGGCCAATGGTGATGCAGCCTGTAGTCCTTAAAATGTAACTTTTCCAAGTGATGGTTAAGTCTGTAACCTTCCCTGTCAAGGACTGAAAAGGGCTTCGCCACATTCGTATCTCAGATCAGAAGTCAGCTGAAGTAGGAGCTCAGTCATGTTCTCTGCATCATAGGAAGTTGACCTTTGGCCCAATCTACCTCTGAACCATCAACATGGATTGGCAGTCGCCTTCCAAGGTTCGGAGGCAAGTCTGGCCCATCCAAACTGGTATGGATGGGTGCTAGCTACAAGCTTAGTTCTGATTCTTATTCTGACAGAAACAAAACTGTTTACCATCCATATGAGGCCGTTGGGGGGCGGTCATCTGGGGATGTGGTGCTTTGTGCCACCAATATGCTGATGACACTCAGCTCTACATCTCCTTTTTTTCCATTTGTAGTGGATGCCGTTCCGTCCCTTGAGCGCTGCCTGGAGGTCATTCTGCAATGGATGCTGTTGAATGGACTGAGGTTGAACCCGGACAAGACGGAGGTCCTGCAGGCGGGTGGCCCTGATGTCAGTGGTTTGGGAAACTCCCTCTCTTTTTGGGGTGTGTGTGACTCTCACTACAAAGAATTCGGTTTGCAGTCTGGGGGTCCATCTTGACCCAGCGCTTACCATGAAGATCTAAATAGCATCTGTGTTTCAGTTTGCCCACTTACATCTTCGATGGATCACCCAGCTGTGCCCCTATCTAGACACAAGGCTGCTTACCATGCTGGTCCATGGACTCGTAGTCTCAAGAACAGACTACTGTAACAATCTCTGCGTGGGGCTTCCTTTGAGACTGATGCAGAAGCTTCAGATGGTCCAGAACATGGCGGCCAGGCTATTCACAGGGGTGAAAATATTTCACCATATTTTCCCCACCTTGGGCGCCTTACACTGGCTACCTATCCGCTTTCACATTGATTTCAAGGTGCTAACCATTACATATAAAGCTCTTAATGGTTTAGGACCTCAATACCTGGCAGAGCGCCTTCTTCTGCCCAGTTCTACCTGTATCACCCACTCCAGTCAGGCTGGGCGGCTGAGGGACCTAATGTGAAGAGAGGCCTCTCTGGGAAAAAACTAGAAATTGGGCCTTCTCAGCAGTGGCCCCTCGCCTTTGGAACAAATACCTGTAGAGATCCACCTGGCTCTTTCATTGTGACGGAGGTGACATCTTTCTTCAGGACTCTGTGGAAACATGGCAGAATAAAAGTACAATAAAGAACAAACTATCTTCATTGCTACAGGCACACCATCCCTTCCAAAATGTCCAGTTTTTATAAGGAAAATCAGCTGAAGCCAGGCCAAACCTGGAAAAAAAAGGCTGGCTATGGCATGCCTCATTAAGGGCCATTTGAGGGAATGGAAAGTGTGGAAGCCATATTGGAAAGAGCTGGACAAGAAGAGCGGTGGCAGAAAGGCTAACTGTTGGAGGGACAAAATACCTACCATCGTGGACTTCTTCCCTTTCTGAGAGTTTCTCTGATTGTGATGGTACAAGCAGCAGCAGAGGGCTGGATTGCCTCCACATGTCCTCAAAGCATTGCCAGCTTGGGTGCCTTGTCAGAAAATAAAATGGTGACAAGATCCAGTCAATGGTGTGCTGGATAAAGAAGGGAGAGGAGGAAGAGGAGGAAATGTCTTTAGTTTTAGGTTCTGGCATAGGACTGCAGCCTTGGCCGATGCCCAAAGGTGCTGCTTTCAGCCCTAAGAGCTGGACGACAGGAAATCGATACAATCTGGGCAGGAAACATAAGGAGGAAGTTTGATGATATGAAAGAAAAGGGAAATGTGAAGGCATTGGGAAGGAAAAGCCTTAGATGCCCCTTCCTTTTATTTTAAATTGGAGAAGATTTCTCATACTTTGAAACGGAGGAGGTGAAAGCTAAAAGCCAGGAAAGAACTGGAGGACGTGCAAGACAAATGCAAAAGCTGAAATGAGAGGGAGAAGAGGCAGGATCAAGGAAATCGTTATAGTAAAACAGGGAAAAGAGGAGCGACAGGGAAACGAATAATCACATTATGGGAGGGGGGAAGGGGTGGGGAGACAGACAAGGAAGATTGATACAAATCGTTACAAAACCTGATATATATTTTTTTTAAAAAAACAGTAACAAGTTTTTTTCACAATGATGTAAGAAGGGAGAGCTAAAGGTCTTTAATTCAGCAGGGGAAAAGAGGTGGAGAGGGCTGTGAGCAAAGGCAGAATGTGGTAATAACAAGGATACTGTCCATGATTCAGGCCTATTTGGAGGGAACTGAAATTCTCTGACACCGAGAAGTTCATTTTATGAAGATGGCATAGCTCGATGCCTTTTGATGAAGCAAAAAGAATTAAAAGTCTCCTCTCTTCTAACATGTTTTCTCTGTGCATTTATCTTGAATCCATTTTAGATATCTTTTCCTGGTGGTGGTAGCCATCATCTTGAATTATTTCAGCAGTGACATTCCAATACCACCATGCAAGCAGGGAACTAATTAACTCTTTCCTTTGATGGCAATATTTGAGTCTGCATTATTAATTTAAACCTTACAGACTCGGCGGATTGCTGCACATGGAGCCAAATTTAGAGGCATGAGCTTCGTCAGAGGCAGGGGGAAATGCTGGCTCTGTGCTGGGAAAACGTGCCAAACACTAACAGAGCTCATTGAAAATGTGATCAAAGAGGAAATCCCATTTGTGAATGGAAGCATTGTTATTCCCTACCTTCAAAACACAGCTGAAACATTGATATTTTGTTGTCCATCTGAGGGCTATTGACAAATGTTCATATTCTAAGATATATTTATGTCAAAAAATTGTTCATTTTAAAGCATCCCCTCCCCTTCAAACCATTCTTCTGAAAGTTTTTAATTTTAAAAAGGGGGCATGGTTCATTCCCCTGTCCTTGCTTTGTCTTCAAGTGATAATGCCCCGGCTTTACCTCATTTCAGAGTCTTAGGCTGAATTTCTGAGGAGAAATATCTTTCCATTTTCACAATGAAAGCTTTAAAATATTTGTTAAACTGAAGAATCACTTGTGTGTGTGTGTGTGTGTGTGTGTGTGTGTGTGTTTAAATAAGAGAATAATTCGACTTGCTTCCTACATGTGTGAGGTGCAGTACTATGCATGTTGAAAGAAGTGGGCACGCATGCTTCAACATGGCGGCAAAGTTCAAGTGTGTCAGGAAGACTGACAATAAAACTGGCAGGAGGCTAGCCTCCATTGTGACCATTCCCTCACTAGACTTCCAATAGGATCACCCATTGCCGAATAGTGAAAGCCGAGACACCAGATGAGATGCACCCACCCTCTTAGAAATTATTAGCACACCAACAGAAGAAAATAAGTAGATCCAGTGGTGATGAAGATAGAGAAAGTCTAGAAGGGCAGCTACTGGGCAACCGTGGCAGTTTGACATTGGGGGAGGCTCTTTCTTAGATGAGAGAAATTACTCTGAAGCTAACTCTTGTTAGCACAATGCAGAGGAAGACAATGGCAACTGGACACTGCTCTTCAAGAAGGATGTCAATAGAGGAAAACTCAGAAGGAACAGTTAAGGGTTGTAATTCAAAGTTTGGCCAAATGATATTAATGATCAGACTCCATAGAAAGCCTACAAATATTATTCTATTCTATTCTATTGTTGCTGCCATTGCTTTTATTACTACTCTTTCTTACTCCTGATCTCTTTTCCCTCCCATCCCTTTCTAACTAAAGAGTTCAGGGTCCTTATAGAGGAAAGTAGCCTATGGAGCTGCCTACAGGCCCTCTGGAAAAATGACACAGACCTAAGTGTAGTTTTCTCTTTGCTGATTACAGAAAATTAAGGATGCCTAAATTAATTACTGAAGATGAGGCTTCAGCCCTAGAGACAGATTTTAATTAACTAAAATTAATGTGCTCATTCTGAAAGCAAAATAATTCCAAAGTTTATACCCCTGTGCTCCTCCTGACATTCAAGATGAGTTTGAGGGGGTCAAGATTTCTTTGTCTCAGAGCAATGGCAGAGACCAGTCAGCAGGCAAGTGTGCGTGTGCCTGCACATACATAGCTCTTATTCTGGCATTACTTACCCTGCTTTTACCAAAGATGTGAGCAAGTGATAACTTAGCACCGACCCACCCAACTGCTGTTTCCTCCATGTGAAAGGAAGTGTGCCTGCAGAGGATAGGTTTCTGTTTGTGTGTAGGTTCTCAATATGAAAAAAAAATCCCGGAAAATCAGGCTTCTTCCTCACATGGACAGTGTACTGATGATCAAGAACCTGTGCTCTGCAGGTGGGTTACTTTCCCTGTGGACAAAGTGATGATGGATAATGGGGGCACCTACTTGTTCATATGCACTCACCATTGTTGCTGCTGTTGTTAGAGATGGTGATTTATTTTTAAACAGAGTATTCCTTGAAATCATTGGAACTAACTTCAATCTCACTGATGTCCATGGGTCTACTCTAGATAAGTCTGCATCCAGGCCCTTGATTATTATCAGGATGAAGTGTTATAATTATGACTCATGCTACATTCCAAAGGGGGAGATATGCTTCTAATCAAATTTCTAATAAATCATGGCTTATTGAGTATGTTTTCACGGTGTTACTATATTGGGCTTTTAGGTTTTTTTTTCTTAATTGCCTACACTTATTCAGCCTTGAAGCAAACATTAGCAGGCTAGTGTGATTTTGGCAGGTTGCTTTTTAAAAAAAACCCATATATCATCAGATCACACATAAAACCACTGCAGAAAAATATCTTATGCTTTAAAGATGTTTCCACTCATTACTCTTGCTTATTCCCTGGCTCCTGAAACTGGCATATTCCTGTTTTTACTATACACAGTAAGAGCAAGCCATCTTAATTTATGGCAAGTCCTCATTTTGATAATTGGAGGTTAGTTTAAACTGTAAATTCTTCTAATGGCAGTTTCTAGAATAAGTGGAAATCTAAGTTGGCATTTTTATTATCACCCACTCAACAACTACTGTGTTTGTGTTTAGTCGTTTAGTCGTGTCCGACTCTTCGTGACCCCATGGACCAGAGCACGCCAGGCCCTCCTGTCTTCTACTGCCTCCCGGAGTTGTGTCAGGTTCATGTTGGTTGCTTCGCAGACACTGTCCAGCCATCTCATCCTCGGTCGTCCCCTTCTCCTCTTGCCATCACACTTTCCCAACATCAGGGTCTTTTCCAGGGAGTCTTTTCTTCTCATTAGATGGCCAAAGTACTGGAGCCTCAGCTTCAGGATCTGTCCTTCCAGTGAGCACTCAGGCTTGATTTCCTTTAGAACTGATAGGTTTGTTCTCCTTGCAGTCCAGGGGATTCTCAAGAGCCTCCTCCAGCACCACAATTCAAAGGCATCAATTCTTCGGCGGTCTGCTTTCTTTATGGTCCAGCTCTCACTTCCATACATCACGACAGGAAAAACCATAGCTTTGACTATTCGGACTTTTGTTGGCAAGGTGATGTCTCTGCTTTTCAAGATGCTGTCCAGATTTGTCATCGCTTTCCTCCCAAGAAGAAGGCGCCTTTTAATTTCAGGGCTGCTGTCTCCATCTGCAGTGATCATTGAGCCCAGGAAGATAAAATTTGACACTGCCTCCATATCTTCCCCTTCTATTTCCCAGGAGGTGATGGGACCAGTGGCCATGATCTTAGTTTTTTTGATGTTGAGTTTCAGACCGGTTTTTGCACTCTCCTCTTTCACTCTCATTACAAGGTTCTTTAATTCCTCCTCACTTTCTGCCATCAGAGTGGTATCATCTGCATATCGGAGGTTGTTGATATTTCTTCCGGCAATCTTAATTCCGGCTTGGGTTTCTTCCAGTCCAGCCTTCCGCATGATGTATTCTGCATATAAGTTAAATAAGCTGGGGGACAATATACAGCCTTGCCGTACTCCTTTCCCAATTTTGAACCACTCAGTTGTTCCATGACCAGTTCTAACTGTTGCTTCCTGTCCCACATATAGGTTTCTCAGGAGACAGATCAAGTGGTCAGGCACTCCCATTTCTTTAAGAACTTGCCATAGTTTGCTGTGGTCCACACAGTCAAAGGCTTTCGCATAGTCAATGAAGCAGAAGTAGATATTTTTCTGAAACTCTCTGGCTTTCTCCATAATCCAGCGCAAGTTAGCAATTTGGTCTCGAGTTCCTCTGCCTCTTCGGAATCCAGCTTGTACTTCTGGGAGTTCTCGGTCCACATACTGCTGAAGCCTACCTTGTAGGATTTTGAGCATAACCTTGCTAGCGTGCGAAATGAGTGCAATTGTACGGTAGTTGGAGCATTCTTTGGCACTGCCTTTCTTTGGGATTGGGATGTAGACTGATCTTTTCCAGTCCTCTGGCCACTGTTGAGTTTTCCAAACTTGCTGGCATATTGAATGTAGCACCTTAACAGCATCATCTTTCAAGATTTTAAATAGTTCAACTGGAATGCCATCACCTCCACTGGCCTTGTTGTTAGCCAGGCTTTCTAAGGCCCACTTGACTTCGCTCTCCAGGATGTCTGGCTCAAGGTCAGCAACTACATTGTCTGGGTTGTCCGGGATATCCACATCTTTCTGATATAATTCCTCTGTGTATTCTTGCCACCTCTTCTTGACGTCTTCTGCTTCTGTTAGGTCCCTCCCATTTTTGTCTTTTATCATGTTCATCTTTGCGCAAAATGTTCCTCTAATATGTCCAATTTTCCTGAACAGATCTCTGGTCTTTCCTTTTCTGTTATCTTCCTCTATTTCTTTGCATTGTTCATTTAAGAAGGCCCTCTTGTCTCTCCTTGCTATTCTTTGGAAGTCTGAATTCAAGTTTCTGTAACTTTCCCTATCTCCCTTGCATTTTGCTTCCCTTCTCCTCTCTGCTATTTCTAAGGCCTCGTTGGACAGCCACTTTGCTTTCTTGCATTTCCTTTTCTTTGGGATGGTTTTCGTTGCTGCCTCCTGGACAATGTTACGAGCCTCTATCCAAAGTTCTTCAGGCACTCTGTCCACCAAATCTAGTTCCTTAAATCTGTTCTTTACTTCCACTGTGTATTCATAAGGGATTTGGTTTAGATTATACCTGAGTGGCCCAGTGGTTTTTCCTAATCTCTTCAGTCTAAGCTTGAATTTTGCTATGAGAAGCTGATGATCAGAACCGCAGTCAGCTCCAGGTCTTGTTTTTGCTGACTGTATAGAGCTTCTCCATCTTTGGCTGCAGAGAATATAATCAATCTGATTTCGATATTGCCCATCTGGTGATTTCCATGTATAGAGTCGCCTCTTGTGTTGTTGGAAAAGAGTGTTTGTGATGACCAGCTTATTCTCTTGACAAAACTCTATTAGCCTTTGTCCTGCTTCGTTCTGAACTCCAAGGCCAAACTTCCCTGTTGTTCCTTTTATCTCTTGGCTCCCTACTTTAGCATTCCAGTCCCCTAGAATGAGAAGAACATCTTTCTTTGGTGTCAGTTCTAGAAGGTGTTGTAAATCTTCATAGAATTGTTCAATTTCAGTCTCCTCAGCAATGCTGGTTGGTGCATAAACTTGGATTATTGTGATGTTGAATGGTCTGCCTTGGATTCGTATTGACATCATTCTATCATTTTTGAGATTGTATCCCATTACAGCTCTTCCCACTCTTTTGTTGACTATGAGGGCTACTCCATTCCTTCTACGGGATTCTTGTCCACAATAGTAGATATGATAATCATCTGAGCTGAATTCGCCTATTCCTGTCCATTTTAGTTCACTGATGCCCAGGATGTCGATGTTTATTCTTGCCATCTCCTGTTTGACCACCTCCAGCTTCCCAGTGTTCATAGATCTTACATTCCAGGTTCCTATGCAGTATTTTTCTTTGCAGCATTGGATTTTCCTTTCACTTCCAGGCACGTCCACAGCTGAGCGTCCTTTCGGCTTTGGCCCAACCACTTCATTAGCTCTGGAGCTACTTGTACTTGTCCTCCGCTCTTCCTCAGTAGCATGTTGGACGCCTTCCGACCTGAGGGGCCCATCTTCCAGCGTCATATCTTTTAGCCTTTTGTTTCTGATCATGGGGCGTTCTTGGCAAAGATACTGGAGTGGCTTGCCATTTCCTACTCCAGGTGGATTGCGTTTAGTCGGAACTCTCCACTATGTCCTGTCCGTCTTGGGTGTCCCTGCACGGCATAGCCCATAGTTTCTCTGAGTTACTCAAGCCCCTTCGCCACGACAAGGCAGCAATCCATGAAGAAGCAACAACTACTAAGAATAGTCTATTTTTAGGAACTTGGATGATCTTCATTTGCCTGAAATTCCTCATGAATTACAGAGTTTGAGATTTAGCTTATAAAGCAGAAATTCCACGAAATCTCTTCAGTTCTTAGACTTCACATCAAAATAACTTGGACAACGAGATCCACAAACATCTCTATTTATGGACTTACTTGCATTCATGGCTGCATAGCCTCATGTGAAAATGTATATATTCCTGTGGTGGAAGAGGCATGGCTGTCAAAAGCATGGATGTCTTCTAAGCCCTTTTCAAACATATGGAATCTAGTTAAAAAAAATGTGCCTGGAGATGAAGTTGCTCTAAGCTTCAACACCCTCCATATCAGCGCTTCTCATGTGGAGAGCAATAGTGTGAAGACAAGTGTCTCCTCTACCTGTACAGCCACCCATGGGATCTAGAACACTGATTTCCAGGGTTCCGGGTCACATGGACATCACCTAAGCACAGGCTCTCCACTTCGAAACATTGCTCTCCAATGCAACAATGGAGTGGTGCTTAGTTTAGTTGGAATCCCAATGTCTAAATAAGATTCTGTTTACACAGAGAGTTTACCAGGGATAGCTGGAAAATATATAAAGGATATATATATTTTCCAGCTAGATATATGTATATCCTTTATATATTTTCCAGCTATCCCTGGTAAACTCTCCGTGTAAAGAGAATATATATACACACACACCTCCCTTGCATCTGGCCTTTGGGGGTACCTTCTTTCAAAGCCTGGAGATTATACATCTCCATCATGGTTTGTAACCTGCGATGGACTTTTCCTCCAGGAATCTGTCCAATCCCCTTTTAAAGGCATCAAGGCCATCACCACATCCTGTGGCAAGGAGTTCCATAGACTAACAACATGGTGGATAAAGAAATATTTCTTTTCCTTTCCTTTCCAAATTCCCTGACCTAGGATTGGAGCTTAGCAAGTTCATTTTTATTTAATAGTAATTGTTTATAATTATCATTCCGAGCAGTGTGTTGTCACTATATTTACACTTTTTAAAAAACACATAACTCCTTATTTTCTCTTCATTCAGTGGTAACTAATATTGTGACTGTTGGCTGCCTTAAAAAGCAAACAGAATGTTACTTGTCACTGAATTATAGTACAAAATGCACCTACATGCTGAGGCCATGTGCCGTGTGCAACTATAAAAGGCACTAAATATTGTCTTGTTATGTTACAGTTGCAAAGGAGCTTATGCCCTAGTTACTCCACAAAAGAATTTACTACAAGTAAGCAGTTTTTAGCTAATTACTACCTATGTGTAAATTATTATTTGCACATTCTTCCTCAGAGTAAGCTCCACTGAGTCCAGAGAGACTAATTCCCAGCGAAATGTTTAAGGTTCTCTTGGTCTTTCTGTCCTATGGAGTAGTGAAACCACCACCCCCTTTCCTCAAGTGTAAAATACGACTTGTTTTAAAAACTGAAATAGCTTCAGTTCTTGATTTAAGACAGGTTCCTTTGGGAGTAAATAGCATTTTTAAAAACATCTTCAACAGGTTTTATGACTGCTGACTTGAGTCTAATACAAAATCCTGTGGGTTCTGCGGCTTACCAAAAACATCTCAACACGTGGAAGTGCAAATCAGATGCCGTTTTCTTCAACGCCAGGATGAGCATCGATCTGGGCAAGGAGAAATCCTTAAGACCTTAATGGAAAAGACTCGCATATGCGTGGGATGTTAAGTGTCAGACCCTCCAAATGAAGCTTCGGTTGCGCCATTCCCTTGCTTCATTCATGGAATTTTACCAAGGGCTCAAGCTCTATGAAAGTCAATGTGCTTTCACATTCAGAATGTCAGACTGGGACTCAAATCTGAGTTCAAATCCCTTCTCATCCATGGAAGGCCATGGTGGACCGGAAGCAGTGGTACAGCCATTCCTTAAATATCTCATATACCCTGAAACCCTGATTGAGGCTGCCTTCCTATCAATGTGACTTGATTTAGGCTGCACTTATACATACCAAGCATTATGTCTGTATAAGTGCAGCCTAAATCATTATTTTGTAACCCTCTTTTCCCTTTCTTTCTCCTGGAAATCCACTGAAAAGAGAATGAAGAACAGCAGACTCTGCCTTTGGATCAGCAGGAATCGTCGTTGTTTGTTCTGAAGCACCCGCTGTGAATCTGGCAGAGGCTGGCCACCTTCTCTGAGATCATACTGTGATGATATTTTTCCTCTAGTGAGGGGGAAACCCACCCAGAGGGGTTCGAATTAGAACACAGAAGAAACTGGCTAGATGAAAAACAATTGGAAAGCTGGAGGGCTTCCTAAGCTTGAACTAGACTGACTTTGGATTTTGAAATAAGCCACCTTGAACATCTAAAAGAGGCCCGTGGGACATATATTTGAAGAATTTCCCCCTGTGCCACATCAAGGAGGCAAGAAGCCATTGAAACATTAAAACGGGGGAATGTCAACACACAGAGGGGTTGTCAACTGCACGGTGGGGGGTGGGGGGTTGAGAGGCCTGATGCAAGGCATATTTTGCCTAGCCCAGATTTAGATGTCTATCTTATTCTGTCCTGTCGGTGTGTCTGTTCTCACTCACTCCACCTCCAAAGCCTCGGAACTATCCAAGATGTTTTATGAAAGAAAGCTGCTAACTTGCAAAGGGTGCCCTTTAGGCTATTCTAGAAACAAAGCAAGTCTCCTGCCACCGAGCTGTAGCCTGTGCCAGACTGAAATGACTGAAGTTTGTGGATAGGGGCAGCCAATGCCCTTGAGATTATGTGCTGGTTTCACAGTCATAGTGGTAGGCGGGGCATGGAAACACATGATCCGGGATGCTTGTGAAAGCAAAGAGCTACAGCCTCTCTGGGGCTCCATGTCTTTTAACTCTGCTGTGAAGGGGGTTGAAGCAAGAAGCCCGAGACCCTTGTTTTTTGCATTCATTAGATCAGTTGAGGAAGGCAAGTTCAGTCATATGGCTAATCTTTTGTTCATTCGTTTATTTATTTGTTTTTTGTTCATTTATTCATTTTCTGTTTGTGTTTTGTTCATTTGTTTGTTTGTTTGTTTATTCGTTAATTCGTTCCTTCCTTCCTTTCAGAGTACTGCACAATTTACAGTCATGGGATTGTATCAGATTTGATTTTTCTTCTCTGTTTTTTTTTTGTGTTGTTCCAATGCAAACCAAAGAAATGAACATGTGAGTACCAAAACATTTGTAACTGCAACAATTTTCTGAGAGAAGGGTTGCGTTTTCTGACAGAATTGCAAGGGTGCTAATATTTTTGGCCATGGCTGTGTGTAGACATGTATAAAATACAGTGGTGCCTCACATAGCGACGATAATCTGTGCAGCAAAAATCGCTGCAAAGCGATTTTGTTGCTATACGATAAAAAGCCCATAGGAATGCATTGAAACCCCTTCAATGCGTTCCTATGGGCTTCAGACTCACCTTTAAGCGAAAATCCTCCATACGGCGGCCATTTTTGCTGCCCGGTAAGCGAGGAATCCGTCCCAGAAAACAGCAGGCAGCCATTTTTTTACCTGGTGGCCATTTTGGAACCACCGGTCAGCTGTTAAAAAATTATCGCTTTGCGATGATCGGTAAGCGAAACAAAGCGATTTTTCCCCATTTAAAACATCACAAAGCGATCGCAAAAGCAACCGCAAAAAGTTAATCCTATGCGATTTCATCGTTAAACGGGGCGCCTGTTAGGCGAGGCACCACTGTATAGGTAAAACTAAAAACAAATTAAAATTTTAAGATAACGTTAAGATAGATTATTTTTGACCAGACACAGGCTACTTCAATGGCATTATCTGGCCAGTAACATACTGTGGAATGTAGTGACTATCGGGGTGCCATTCCCATTTCAATCCAGTCATTTCACTTCTTGCAGGTAAAATGCTGTTGTTAAAATTAATCTTCTTTGCTCATTACTGAGAGCTTCTTGTGGTTCCTGATTACCAAAGATGAAGGCTTGGAAAGATTTCTTCTTCCTCTTTTTTTTAGTGCCTACCAGAATCCTCCAGCCGCCATGGCTGTGCAAGTTGGGAGGCTATGAGAGTTGTCCTCCAAAAAAAAGAGGTAACTTTCCCAAAGGCTGGCAACGTTTGTTTCTCACATTAGTTCTTTAGGCCCTTGATGTATTATTAGATTGGTGTTTCTTCAGTTCCTGAAATCCAGATCTCTGGCCCAGATCTGAAAAGCTATTTTAGGTTCATGTCAGTAAAATATTTCCATGAGTGAATGTTTTAAAGAAGTGTGAAAACATACCGGACGGTGTCAAATGATGAGTGCAGTGCAGATGTGTCTGCTTTGAAGAAGGACTGCTACTTATATTCAGTAAAGATTTCCATTCAACATTTTCATGTTAAAATCATTTTAATAGCTCTTTGCGTGTTGCAGCAGGATTATTGCATTCATTATTACTGCATTTGCAATGATCACAGTGACTACATTCATAGCCCAAACCAGCTCGTTAAATCTGTAACTGTTATTTAGTGAGGAAGCAACCGGCAACATCAGTTACTGTGGTTTCTTTTAAAGCAGCTTTGGCAGGAAGATTTACTTACACAACATATGGACCTCTTCCAAGGGACACACACTGCTTTCTTTCCATCAGCAAAGAGCATCAAATCCAGATGAGCTCTGTGTGGCACTCTATCTCTCTGGATGGAACGTCCTGCTTCAATCCGCAGAGAAGGGCATGAGAAGAGTTTGAATTAGGCCGGGGATCACCAGTTAACCAGGGAAGAGTTGCTGGAAGTGGTACACGCATTCAGAGCCAGAGATGCTGGCAAGTCTTTGAGTCTGAGTTTCAAGCCTTGAATCTCACTTGCAAGTCCCTGCCTAGAGAAATCCGGGAGATGTCTCAACTCCACTCTTTCCACAGCAAATTTTTGCATCCTTTACATGTTGGCTCTGGTCATCTCACTTTAGTTACACCTCTCGTTGCTGGAATGTCACATGTCGACTGAGTCAAGAACACAACCAACGCATGAAACAGGTGGCTTAAACACAGGCGGGTTGGAAGTGCGTAGGGATAGATACCCCAATGGGTCAAGGTCTGTTTCTCCCTTCTTCTCTCTTAGAAGTCCCTATGGAGATTGCCACATTTATTTATTTATTTATTTATTTATTTATTTATTTATTTATTTATTTATTTATTTATTTATTTATTTATTTGTTTGTTTATTTATTTATTTATTTATTTATTTATTTATTTATTTATTTATTTATTTATTTAATATGCCGCCCACTCTACCCAGAGGTCTCGGGGCGGCTTACAACAATTAAAATTCAATACAATAAAAGATAAAATGATTAAAATACAATTAAAATACAATTAAAATTGCCATCAACAGGACCTACAGTTGATGTTATTTCAATTAAAAGCCTTCTGGAACAGGAAGGTTTTGACCTGGCGCCGAAATGTCATCAACATCAGCGCCAGACGAATTTCAGTCAGGAGGGCGTTCCATAGTCTGGGGGCAGCTGCCGAGAAGGCCCTTTGTCTTACCTCCTTAAGGGACGGCTCTTTCAAAAGGGCCCCCTGGCTAGATCTCAACTGCCAGGTAGGCTCATATGGAAGGAGGCGGTCCTTCAGGTATCCAGGGCCCAAACCGTTTAGGGCTTTATATGTCAAAACGAGCACTTTGAATTGGGTCCGGGCAGCAACTGGTAACCAAAGTGAGTTTTAGGCTCACTTCCTTCCTCCTCCTTCCAGTGGGTCTCGTCCTCTTTTCTGCTTTCGTACATAAAGACAGGCACAGGCTTCCTTAATGGCAGAACACCTTGCAGATATGGAAGCCAGCTCTAGTGGCTTGCTCTCTCTCTCTCTCTCTTTCCCTGCACTATTCCTGAATGGAATTAGAAAAGATCATCAAGTGTAAGCATGTGTCACTGGAGACCAATAACAAGACCGTCCACATTCTTGTAATCCTGATCACTATTTATGGGTATAAAAGCTGGACAGTAAAGTAAGCTGACAGGGAAAAAATTGATTTGTTTGAAATGTGGTGCTGGAGGAGAGCTTTGTAGATATTCTGGATAGCCAGAAAGACAAGCAAGTGGGTCCTAGATAAAATCAAGTCTGAACTTTCTCCGGAGGGAAAAAAATTTTGAAACTGAGGCTGGCCTACTTTGGGCAAATCATGAGAAGGCAAGATTCTCTGGAAAAGACAATTATGTTGGGAAAGGTGGAGGGCGGTAGGAGAAGAGGAAGAACAAATACAAGATGGATTGGCTCCCTAAAGGAACTCACAGGACATGTTGGAGATCGCTCATTCCTAGAGGCGCCATGAGTTGAGGGCAATCTGATGACAACGTTTCTTCAACAGTAAAGAGGGACTATTTTCCCTTCCTGACCAAGGCTGGTTTTCAGACTGCTTGTTAATATTCAAGAGTCACAAATCCAGTACTTGGCCACTATAAGTCTTCCAGTGTAAATGCCAAATAATCCCGATGTGGCCAGAAACAGGATGTTCCTTCACCCTCTGGTATTTCCACAGGCCTTCTGGAGGCCACCTGGAGCGATACGCCTCCCCCCCCCCCCCGAGCATACTAGGAGGAGACTCCCTCTGCCAGGGAAGTTGCATTTCCACCCCATCCTAAGTATTCCCCTCAGTCAGTCTTTGGTGTGGGGTGATATTGCTTACGGGAATGGACTTCATTGAATTATACCTCTGAACTATTGAGTATTACTTGATATTCATCATCGGATCCTTTGATTATTAGATAATGTAATGGCTAGACTAAGGTGGACGGAACATATTCCTGTCAAATAATGGGCCCAATTCTGTTTGAAGTAATTTGAGAAAACCCGGGTCTGTATTTTACTACTGTTGTTCAAAAAATAAGCAACGCAGAGGACTCTGAGATAGCCTTCCAATAAAAATACTTACATTTGCTTCTCCAATTTTTGTTTGTTTGTTTCATGGAGCTTTGATCACGGCATGGTTTGTGAGATGTGAAATGTAATTCACCCCCTGACAGTAACTAATTATTACTGATTACTGAAGAATAAGTCAACAAAGATATTTTCCTGTTTACATTCTTAGCAGAGTGTATCAAGGCCAGCTGTACTTCCAAATTCCTTATCTCAAGGGATAAATACGGCATGTCGTTCGAGGAAAAGAAGCAGGCAAATATGCTGGTTCCCATTTGAGGCACGGAAGCAAAACTTTGCCAAAAAGGGGGGGGGGGGGGCTTTTCAGCGACAAATGACAACAGCATTGACAAAGTGATACACATATACCCAAGAAAGTAATTTAGCCTTTGGATGATAAATAAAATAAAATAAAATAAAGGCTTATGAAATATGAAACATGTGCAGAATTTTTTGTAGGACGTGTGTCTTTAAAAAAAAAACCCTTCAAACCCCAGAGTTCTCATTTCTAGGAGTTCCACCTGCCAGACTCACACCAAAATTGTGCTCACCTGGAGAAAGCCTGGTCTGGAGGGCTTCATGCCCTACAGAGGCCGAGCACTGACCTAGGTACCTGTTGAAAAAGGAAGTGGGCCCAATGTCTGCTGGAGCTCAGCCTATCTGAGGTCGTGAAGTCTTCCAGACCAGACTTTCTCCAGGTGAGGGTCTGGCAGGTGGAAGACCCAGAATGGAGAATTCTGGGATTTGGCCCTCAAAACAGCAACAAAACAAACGGCACAGGCCTATTTTCATACTCTTGGCCAGTGGAGAGAGAACATGTCTGACACTGTGCTTTCTCGCCTGCAGAAACAAAACGGTGAAGATTTACAGTCCTACATGACCCAACTTTTGGAACATCTTGCCTGTTTAAGGAGAGCCTGAAAAGCCTCCATCTTTTTTCTGCACACTTTTTGGTGGCCTCATCATACAAGTATTAAGGGGATTTATCGGGTTGGGGCATCTCTTTTTGGTCAGCACCCCCCCTTTGCTTTTCAAGGTGATATTTGTCCACCTGTCTAATGTAAGTCTCAAAAATTGTACAATAAACATGTACGTTCTCTTGGTCAGGAGGAAAAAAAATAATAGTTTCCCAGCTCTCCTTCTCAGGAAAAATTGCATGCAATATGTAGAAATGAAAGCAACCCTGCTATACCACAAATTGTGCCCCAGAGGGAGATAACTAAGTGAGAGGCAAGACGACGGATGTGAACATCCCTCAGTTGTGATATCACTGTTTCTCCTTTGAATGCATTTGCAATTTGCGTTTGCTTGAAATTCCTTCCAAGCAAAGCACACATTCTGTTTTCTTCCTTTCTTGCTTCTCAGGATCATCCTCAGGAACTGCCACAACCAAAGACAAGGTGTCTGGTTTGTATACTGAGACACTTAAATCAAGCGGTACAAAGACTTTTAACTTGTTATTGATTGCTATTTCTATGGTTCCACTGACACAGCAGCATTGGTGTGTCTTCTTGAGTGAACTGCAGTTCAAACCGTTTATGTTCAGGTAAGTTTAGTGTCCATTGATTAGTTGATTTTTGTTGCTTACAACAGCATGTAGCTTGGCTCATTTCCTTGAGTTAGCTTGACTGATTTGTCATGTAAGCACCTATCTGCTGTGCCCCTCGTTTGTCTTCAAGCAGAATAACAGGGACATCAAGTCAGAGGATTTTTGCAGGTCTTGTAGACTAACCCTTGCACGATACAGGAGATCCAGACACAAGTATAGAGTGTGCCAAACAGATGGTTGCTCATTCCCCCCTCGGACACTTCTAGCCGGGCAAAGTTTTCTGTGTCAAGCAGTTCATTCCCCTTTGTTCAGACATTTGTTCTAATATATTATTTGTTTTTAAAATTTAGATGCCACCTTTGTAGGTAAAAAGAAAACAGGTGAAAAAATTGCATGCAGTGGACCCTCGACTTACAGACGGCTCCACCTACAGACTTTTCGAGTTACAGACTTCTCTGGCCACAAAATTTAGGTTCGACTTGCAGCTGGAGAATTGACTTACAGACCGGAAAAAAAACCCAAAATGGAACAAAAACGGCCGGTTACGGATTAATCGGTTTTCCATGCATTGTAGGTCAACGGAGCCTTGACCTACAGACTTTTCGACCTGCAGCCACCGTTCCAATATGGATTAATTCTGTAAGTCGAGGGTCCACTGTTGACATCTCAGTGTGTAGACATGAACTTGAGTTGATGCTGTCCACTGTCATGACCCCATTAGACCTGTACTATGTTGGTACTACTCCCACACATATTGTACATAGATGTCAAGTTCAAACAAGCCCTCTGGCCCACAATGTACAAGCAAGAGCCATACAATGCCAGTGAACCTCAGCAGGGCAACATACCTTTCTCCCATAGGCTCATCCGCCCTGCATTTCAGCTTCAGTTCCCAAACCTACATTCTCTCTCACACTCACAATCATTTCACTGAAGGTCCACGTTCTTTGTTTGATTAAACCCAACCATATAAGGTCTGGCAAAGACTCCCTAACACAACCAGAACTTACTTTTATTTATTTATTTATTTATTTATTTATTTATTTATTTATTTATTTATTTATTTATTTATTCATTCATTCATTCATTCATTCATTCATTCATTCATTCATTCACCCAACCCTGCCATTCTCCTTAAGAAGGACCCAAGACATCTTACATCATTAAAAGACAACATTTAAAGCTAAAAGCAGTAAGTATATAAATATTAAAGAAGTCACCACACTAAAAGATGGTGAACAGAAGCAACATCCAACACATTTAAAGCATTTAAAGGGACAACTGGGAGAGACAGCAAAAACTGCATCAGTCTCCCCTCTCTCACCGGAATTATTATACTGTTGCTGCAGGCAGGTGATGGGCTGCTAATGATTTCAACTGATGCATAGCCAGATATTTGCTTGACAATTAATTCATCCGCACATTTTCTTGGAAGCCGGCTCCTGTTAACACTTGAGTGTATATTAGGAAGCCCAATAAGAAGCGTAGTGTAGTGTACTGGATGGAATGGCGGAGTGGGACTCGGGAGAGAAGGGTTTGAATTCCAGCTCAGCCATGGGAATTCATTATTGAAACATATCACTTTTCTTTTAAAAATCTGCTAGGGTCTTCCAATGTTTTGTTCATGTCTAGTCTTCCAAGGAGATGCTAGGAATGGAACCAGGAACCCTTCGGCGCACAAAACATGTCCTCTACAAGTGTGCAATGCTTCTTTCTCATCAGGAATCCCACACCCTTTATTTTTATGGATAGCATAAAGGGTGCAGCATAGGCGAGGCGCATGCCAGGTGTTCTTTATAACACGGTGTGATTTGCAAAATTCAGGGAAGGCACGTGGCACTAAAATATCCCCCCCACTGCATAGACATTGTTCCATAGTATCTTAAAGCCAAACAACATTGGATTATTTGGTATTGAGATTCGTCTTTGGCCTTTTGTACTAATGCAAAGTCATCATGTTAGAAAGAAGCTGTATTTAAAAGAATATTGTTTTTCAAAAATTATTTGGCAGATGGGGTATGAGTAAAATTCACCCACCGTCCACTAGAGGGTACCCCCTTCCAAATCAACATGAGAGTATATAAAGTAGTCCAGGTTCCTGCATCTGGTCTTGCCCAATAGACTTTGTTAGGGTTTAACAAAGAGTGAGACAGACACAAAGAAAGCATATATAAAGTGGAAGCAAGGGGGTGGACATGGAACTCTTGATCCTCCCCTTCTTTCGTCTTCCTTTTTTAAAAAAAAGAATCATTTCCAGTTAAACTAAAATGGAATGTCTGTATTTGACATTCACCTTTCCATCCAAAGGGAAAACTACCATATCCAGAACTGCATGCCTCAAAAATTAAGTCAGTCGTATGCCATTTCCAAAAGAAAACAATTTGCTGCCCATTGCTCTGAAGCAACAAGACGGATATAGGGTGAGAAATCTCCCTCATTTTAGGTGCTTGAGGGGGAACGTTTATTCTAATCAAGTACCTACATTTTTATAGACGGCATAAAGGGTGCTGCATAGGCGAGGCGCATGCCAGCTGTTGTTCTTTATAACACAGTATGATTTGCAAAATTCAGGGAAGGCATGTGGCACTAAAATAAACGGTTACTTGATTCCTTGTCTGTCCATCCCCCAATTTTTGCATTGTCCGCCTACCTGCCCCATAATTAGAGAAATTACCAAGTGTTTTTTTTTAAAATTACATGCAAATAAAGCATCATGCAGTCAAGCTTGCCATGAAATCTTGTTTGCACATAAGAAGCAGAGAAAATTATGGCTCACTAGGGTTGTCTGGGCTTTGCTACCACAACGTGTGCAGGAGCAACAGAGAAGGCTAAGATACTCTTCCGATCTTGTTTGCTGTTAGAAAGCTTTTTTGTTCCTTACTGTAGAGGAAATGAAGGGTTTCATCAGTGTGTGTGTGTTTGTGTTGTTGTAATCTGAAGGCAAGGCATGGTGTTTATAATCGAGGGCCCGAATTTTACTACTCAGTGAAGATCCAGTTTCTGCCTCCCAGACTTTTTAATATATCTTTTTTGAAATAGACCTATATCTGTATGTTCATATCAGATGACTGCCTAGAGCCTTCAGTCCAGGCAACGTGTTTTCCATGATGTTACTTGATTTAAATTGGAAAATTATTCAAATACTCACCCACCTTTTTTCACTGTTGTTTGTTACAGTCAGGTCAATGTGTAAATTTGAAAGTCTCTCTCTGTGTGTGGAATAGATGTGCATATCTGTATATTTATTTCCATTAGCACACATACATACATATTGGTTATGTACATACGTATGAACACATACATACCTAGAGAAATGGAGAATGCATAAATAGTAACTGAACTGCAATCCTCGGTTTCTTTCCCTAGTTCTATTTATATGGAGCCAAAATATATGACGTTTACTTTACTTTGATCTAAAAAAGGGGAAGATGTGATGCATTTGGGTCAATGTGTTTTTGCAATAAGCCTTCTCAAAAACAGACTTTCTGTGTGCATATTTCAATTCTCCAGAACATCTTAGTTCCCTGTCTAAAAAGTCAGCTTTCTCAGACATCTGGCCTGCAAAGAGACTGTTTTCGATATGCTTTTGTTAAAGAGTGCCTTGTGGGAAAACAGTTCAAAAAGCCTGATAAGATGGTTCTTTCTCCTGGGGTGTTGCCAGGGAGGAGAGGAAGGAACTTCTCTCCCCCTGGATCCGAACTGCTTTTATTGTTTCAACATACACAAGCATATGAAATGTCAAGCACTATGTGCACATGTTATGTTAGCATACCAGAATTTGGTTTTGTACACACACACACATACACAGAGAGAGGGGGGGGGAGAAATAAACTGAGAACATCCTACTCCTTTTTTTTGTTTTGCTTAGATTAGATGTTAAGAAAGACAGAGTAATTTCAATTCAGTTAGACACCCCACACCATGATCTCTTCCCCCCCTTTTTTTCTTGGCAGAGCCACAAAATGATGCATATATCTGGGAATCAAATTATTTAGAAATATGACCATGTCATCAAAATAAACTATTTTGAAATGCACAGCCAGCTCACAAAACAGATTGCAAGTGAAAATTGGATAATACTTGGCTGGAGACCCGACAAGTCAGTGAAATCTAAACTCCAGGGGATTGTTCCATTTTATTCGCCTTGAAATATAAATCTATCTCAACATGATATTTAAAGCTGTGCGTGGTATGAACTCCCAAGCGACTACATTCCTTTGGCTTTATGATGAAGCCGCAGCCTTGCCGTCTTCGCAGTGACCACCAGGTGGCGTCGTTTTGTAATAGACATCTGTCTATTGTCTCTCTCCTCTCCCCCCCCAAGACTCAGACGAGAAATAAATAATATTGCACCGAAACCCCTGTTTCATCCAGGGATTTAACACAGCAGTGTTTTTTCCCCCTTCTTCTTAAAGATAAAGCTTTCACCTGGACTGGTATAATAAACTGGGCTTTAAAAGCCTTGTTACTGCTAGATTTAATAGCCTACACATTTTTTTTACAACCCTTGCACACCAAAGAGCAGAACATAATATTGTTGTTCAGGATATAAATAGGTCTCCTGCAGATCTGTTTTACACAGTAGAAGCAGCGCTGTCTTTCATCTCTTTGGCTGTCATCAGGCTCCCCCCTCGCCTGGGGTGTGGCTGCTTTTTCTAAAGCTTCGGATATTAACCACATGACAGAATTAAAGACACACACACTCCTGCACTTTTGGGTAGATAGAGACACTCATTTCGACCGCATGTTTGTCATAATGGTCCTTCCAAAGTAAACTGGGGTCTCCTTCATTATATGGAAGTATCCAAGCTCAAGGGTGAGAGCTAAGGTCCTTAGAAGCGCCATAGGCCAGAGGGTGGTATTTTGGACAAGCCATTGATGTAGAGGTGGGGAGACCCTCCAGGCCCCAATCCCAGCTGTGCTATGGACTTCTTGGACGTCAGGGGGAAAGTTCCCCTTGCATTGAGAAGGGCTGCAAGAAAGGTGATTTTAGTGTCTGTAGGTATCTGCTTAATAAATCTTTATTTTTTGCAGACTCAAGAAATCTTGGCATCCGCTTAAATCTCTTTGCACGGGGACATATCACTGCAGAATAGCAATGGGCCAGAATTTCCATGCACATGAGTTTTTCAATTGAAGTTTGTCCGTTTTGGGCACCCCAAGGCTTGTTGTGAAACCAAGCACACTTTGCATGAGTGATCTGCACATTTCTGAGGCTTGGGGTGGTGTGTTCCAGAGAAATGTATCCCGGACAAACTCATACAGTATATGGATTTTAAGACAGCCGGTAGTTCCAAAATGCATACAATGGACAAATGCAGACAAATCTTTCTGTGGGAGTGATGCATATTGAGGGGGGAATGCACATGAAAAATGCATACGGATTTTTTTCTCAAAGGAAAAGGAAAAACAACATATCAAAATTTGATTAGAATAAACAGTGAGATGCGAATGAAGTTGGGATTCACAGAAATGAAACAAAATTGATGGACTTTTTCAAAAATATTTCTCCTTCAGAATAAAGTCATTTGTCTTTGTGGGACAAAGTTGAACATTTCATTGCAACACAAACCAGTCCAGAATCTCTTTTCCCACAAAAACTGTGTGACCTTTTGGGATTAATAATACCACAGATTTAAGGGGGGGAACCTCATATCTGAGTAACAAACATATTATTATTATTATTATTATTATTATTATTATTATTATTATTATTATTATTATTATTATTATTATTATTATTATTATTATTATTATTATTATTATTATTATTATTACTAGTAGTAGTAGTAGTAGTAGTAGTAGTAGTAGTAGTAATAATAATAATAATAATAATAATAATAATAATAATAATAATAATAATAATAATAATAATAATAATAATAATAATAATAATAATAATAATAATAATAATAATAATATCATCATCATCATCATCATCCTGGTTTTCACCAAGTTGCAAAGGGGGGGAAGGAATGCTCTTCTGATTAAAAGCACTGGGCAGACAAAAGTGTGGCGGCCGGTAGAAGGCAAGATTCTTTTTGCTTCTGCCTGTAAAACAGGAGTCCAAACGTTATGCGCACCTTTGTTTGAAAACGCCTTCAGAACCACCATTTTACCATCTGCCCGGGAAGGCAATAAAATGGTGGTAAAGACGGAGAGACTTCCGACACTGAACGTTCCATCTAAAATTGTGTGAAATGTGGTGGCAACGGTGGTGGTGCTTTGGGCCGTGGTCGTGGCAGGTCGCGATTAAATGGCAATGGAATTGAGATTCACCACAGACGCCCGTTCACATACAAAAGACAGGGAGATGAAGAGACAATTCAAAGGTCCCCTCAGCAAATGCACTGGCTAAAAATTAACCTTGAAATTGAGGGGATTTGGCTATAAAAAGCCCTCCTGTGAAACTTCTATTCAGCTGTAAACAGCCCTTCTGTGAAACCCTTCTGAGGACCACAATAACGGAATCCCTCTCTTACTGCACAGGAGATTGAGAAGATACAGACGCCAGGTCATCCGGTGACCCTGCAATGGGGCAGAATTGAGGGGAGCTTGTTTGTCTGTCTGTTGGTCCATCCGTTCATCGCTCCCTCCCTCCTTCCATCTTTTCTAAAACAGATTGATGGGTTGAATGTGCCACAGATACGTGTGTGGATGAAAACACATTTTTGCCTGAGAAACGGTCCACCTGGTTATTGTTTGCAATATCTCAAGAAAATAATTTTCACTGGAGCATATCTGCACCTTTAAGGGGTGCTTAGTCCAAGGATTCCTGTACTGAGGCACTTCTCTAGTCTACAGTGCATGGGAAATTATCATTTTAGTGAGGGAGGATAAACCTGCATTTTTTTGGGGGGGGGAGTGTATCTGGGATGGGGGTGGAGGGTTAGATCTATTTGTTTAGCTCCTGCACTTTCTAGGGTCCCGAGTTTATCTCATTTCTACTTTTTCAAGAAATGGGAAAGGTAGGAAATGTGCAAATTAAACCTACCTCAAAAGGTCTTCACTACACAACTGGATCAGGAGCTGCCAAGATTTCCCCCTGAAGCCTCATGTAAAGGCTTGCTGAGGTAGCAGCAAACGAGGCAAGCAGTATGCCACATGAGGGCTCAGCGGCTAAAGCATGATGCAACCCTGTCATTGTTGGGCCATTTCACTGCTGTCGCAAGGAGACAACAATGACAAAATGGGGCTCAGGTGATGCCAGCGCAGCATCTGCATCTCTTATCTTGTTGAAATTTCTCTGGCCTTGGAATGGAACAGTTGTGTCTCCAATGTATAGTTTAGCTATGCGTGGGAGTATGTTTGATGGTTTAAACGCGGAACAAAACTGTGAAACCCGTAAGAAATGCTACAGAACTGTGGCTGTTGGAAAGGTCGGACTGATTGTGTTACAAACAATTGTGGTATGAAAAAGAGTGACAGCAGCTAAAATGGGAGTTCGACCTTCAAAATTAGAAACCCTTGATGACTTCTTCTTCTTATTTGTAGGACCTTAGTGATTCGCCAGACAAGGTGTTGATTCTGTATTTGGAAACAGGATTCATATATGGTGCTTGACCCATAAAAACAGAATAAATATTGAGAAACGTAGGAATGCTGGTGTGCAAGACTAAGGAATGGTGGCATGCAAAATTAGATGTCAGCATTCCCTAGTCTATATCTGAAAAGGTAGTTTTTTTTCATTTTCAGGTATTTTCATATAACACTATATTTGTGTTATTCACTCTAGTATAGTATTATTTTTATCAGAGGGCTGATGGAGAGGAATATAAGAAAAACAGATCTGAAGGGCACAATCAACCACTGGTTTAAAATCCCATTCATTTCAATGGGAGACATTTAAAGCTTCCACTGATATGCATAAGCTTGCATAGTGACCATATATTTTTTCCATCTTGATGAATCTGCTTATTTGTTGACTTTCTTGAATCAATATAATAATTAATTTTTAAAAGCATCCTGCTTCTAAGCAGGCTTTGTAGCCCGAGTCCCTTTTCTGTGTTGCAAAAGGAGCTTTAGTTATAGTACAAAAAGCAATTCACAGCCTAGACGTTGGAAAATATTTGTAGCACCTCATAGTCCAAACAGCGAGATGTTGTGTGATTGATTTATCAAGGAATCTGGTCAAGAAATTAATGTGGTGTCAGTAAGCATTTAAGTCAGATAACAAAAAGGGGATTATTGTCATTATTTGGTACAGAAATTAGAGTTCATGTTTTTAATTGGCAGCATATCCTGCCCAGCGTCTGCTGAGTTTAAATCACAGCCCTTCCATGTTAGGTGGGGGGAGGAAAAAAAAGGAGGGGAAGTCTTAAAAAGTAAGCTCTTTCATCCAGTGGTGTGGATTTTCTAAGGAAAGACAACAGGAAACAGTAAACATAGCAACACCATGAAAATAATTTTCTGATGCACTCTCTCTTTTCGGGCGTTCAAAGACCACATTGCACAGACCCGAGAGGAAGCTGTTGGTACCATTAAAAACCCAGGCAGCTTCAAACAGCCACCCTTTTGTAAAATGAGAGTGCCCCCCCCCAATCCCCCCATGGGCTGCCATATCTCATAAATCTTTCCTTCCAACTAGGGCTCAAGCCATAGGCTGCCTCTGCCTCTCACATTAATGGCTTGAAACTGTTGTGCATCATGTTCAAAGGGAAAACAGAGAGGATTTAAAAGGGAGGGGCGGGGTGGGGGAGCAACTCCTGGTGCAGGATGCAGGATGATAACTGACAGCCAGATGTCTGCCCTGTCTGGTACAACCAGCCTACCCAGAGATTGTAAATGGATGGCAAGGCCCCTTGGACTCTAAACAGTCCGATAAGCTGGATAAACAACAGCACCACAAATCAAAATGGAGGGCTTGTCTGGGGCTAATAAAGATTTTAAATGTTGGGGCTAACTCTTCCCCCTCCGCCTCCTTCATGCCTTTCCCAGTTCTCTTCCACTGGTAAAAACTACACCAGAGACAAATAGCCAAGGACCAGGAGCACAATGTGTGTGATCCCTCTTGTCTTCTCCCCATTTCACCCCGTAAAGAGACCAGCTTCCCACACAAGGATTTAGATTACGAGGCCTAAAGCACTCTCCCCTTACGCCGTTTTATTGCATTCAATGACTCAGCCTGGGAGTTCGGTGTCCATCTTCTGAGTCCGTGCTCCCTTGTGTTCCTTCTCAAATAGCAGCTATCCTTTGGTTGGGTCACACCAGAGATTGGAAAAGTTGCTCGCTATGGATGAAATCAGATATCTGAAGAGCAAACAGGTGACAATGCTCATTCAACTCCAAATGTATTATTGTTCATCATTCTTCTACTTTTCCATGTTATGCTCGACGGATTGATCTTGAAACGAATACCTGCTTCCTCATCCAGAAACTATCAAGTGTGCAAATGCAAAAAACAAACAAACAAAAAAACACACACACACAAAACAAAACAAAACAAAACAAAAAAACAAAACACTGTCAGAGATTTGGTTTTTGAAAATATATATATGTACAGGCCAACATCAGTTATAATTCAGTCCTTTTTGTTGATGCAATGCATGTGTGTTTCTCTGTGACTCAAGTGCCTTGAGATGTCTAACTGGTTCATTGGAATGCATGTATAGCCATCACTTGTTCAAGGTGAAAACGGACATTATAGATAGCCTGTGATGAGAAGAGAAAAATCCTTAACAGAAGCAGCTGAGATCCACATCGGGATCTTCTCTCATCTGTAGGAGTGTGCAAATTACTTTGTTTTATTGGGTGACTGATCTTCAGAACTTAAGCATGGGATTCCTTTGAAGTTGGACTTGACTTACTCAAAAGGTGATCTTAGTCACCTATCTCCAACATTAATGTGCTGTTTAGAAAAGAAAAAAAACTACAGGTGAAAACAAACTGAAGTGAGATAGACTTAAAAATATATAGATTTCCCCATATCTACCACTATTTTACAGTCTTTTGTTGCTCATTTTGGAGAAGCTCACAGGCCATGCTGGGAGTCATACAGGACGCATAGTCCCAAAGCTAACTTTTCCAAGCTCTGCTAGCCTTTGTGTGTGATAGAGTTGTAAGAGATAAAGCAATCAACTCAAACGGAAGACCTCTCCATGGAGACCCTCCCCACATCCAGCCAAATAAAGCTGAATGACCAGGCACAAATGAGGAAAGTTGTTGTTATGCACGGTGAGATGATACGGCTCGGGGCGAGGTGCTTTTGACCTTCAAAATATTGTGGGCCCATGAGCCCTGTTATCCTGTCCCACTGACTGTGCCAGCTACGCTTCCTGAGGGCCATCCGTCCAGCAGCAGCAGGAAGGCAGCCACATATTCTGCCCCCCTTTCATGGCGCAGTTGCACTAGATTAGCCATTGGGGTTTTACAGGGGAAACTTGGACACTTATTGCCCATATCACTGCTTGCTTCCTGCTGGCGGTGTGGTTTTTATTGCCATTCCCACAACGAATGGGCACTTGAACAAATAGTATGCTAATGTTTTTGGTTTTCTTTTGTTTTCGTTTGTTTTGCACTGGCAGGCATTTGAGAAAATTAAAAATAAAACACTTGTTGGCAAATGCAAAATGTTTGGCTATTGCAAGAACTTCCTTTAATACAATGAGCTTTTGTGTTTGCTTCGCCCGTGTGTGGGGTGCAGCTGTAATCAAGTTTGCGGGGGAATGAGTGTAAGGAACATTACACATATTGCTTGTCACCACTGTGCTCTAGCTATCAATGGCATGCATCTGTGTATGGAAAGGAATGGCATAGTATGACATACAGGTAGTTTGTCTAAACTCCGAGTAGACCCAGTATGCTGGGTTTTCTACCCCCTAGGAAACTGGATTTTTAAAAAGTATGCCCTCCCAATGAGCTTTAAAACCAACACTGAACTACTTAACGTTTTCCTGTGGAACAATCCTGCAGATCTGGTTGGTACTGCTATGTGCCATCAAGTTGCCTCGAACTTATGATGACCCTATGAATGACAAATCTCTAACATGTTCTGTCTTCAACAGTTCTGCTCAACTCTTGTAAATGCAAGCCTGTGGCTTCCTTTAGGGAGTCAATCCATCTCATATTTGGTCATCCTCTTCTCCTGCTGCTTTCCATCTTTCTTAGCATTATTGTCTTTTCCAGAGCGAATCCTGCCTTCTCATGATGTGCCTGTCTCCGTTTCACTCTTTTTGCCTCCAGAGATAGTTTAGGCTTGATTTGATTTATGACCCCAGTTGTTTGTCTTTCAGGCAGTCCAGTGTATCTACAAAACTCTCCTCAAGTCCCATATTTCAAATAAATCAATTTTTTTCCCTGTCAGCTTTCTTTACTCTCCAACTTTCACACCTATACATGGTGATCAGAAATACAAGAGTGTGGATGATCTTGATCTCCAGTGACATATCCTAACACTTGATGATCTTTTCTAATTCCTTTACAGTGGGCCCTTGACTTACAGACAGCTTGACTTACAGACTTTTTGAGTTACAGACTTCTCTGGCCGCAAAATTTAGGTTTGACTTGCAGACTGAGAATTGACTTACAGACCAGAAAAAAACCAAAATGGAACAAAAACGGCCTGTTACGGGATTAATCGGTTTTCAATGCACTGTAGGTCAATGGAGACTTGACTTACAGACTTTTTGACTTGAGAACCGCCTTCCAATACGGATTAAGTTCTCAAGTCAAGACCCCACTGTATTAAGTTCAGTAGCACAAATCTGTTTCCTGTGTGGACTTACATTTTCTCAGGAATGTTACTAGAATTATATTTTGGCACTATGATTCTTTTCATGTTCTTTTTCAGCATTATGCTGAACATTAACAGTCCATGATCAGTACCACAATCCTCTCCTGTTTTGGTTTTGGAAGAGAGAATACAGCTTCTTCATCTCCTGCTTGCAACTAGTCTTTTTAATGTGTGTATCAACCATCTGCTGATGTTCATATGTACACTTCGTAGTTGTGTACATCCCTTTCCAGTCCACTTTAGTTCACTGACACCAAGCATGCTGATGTTTATATGTTCCATTTTTTTTGGCATTACAGTTTCCAGTTTACCTTGATTCCTACTTCTCATGTTCCATGTTCCAGTTGTATGTGTTGTTCAACATCTTGCTTTCCTTTCACTTTTGTGCATGTCAGCCACTAGGTGTCCTTTTGGGTTCAATTTAGTTGCGTAATTAGTAACAGAGCTATTTGTACTTGTTCTTTGCTCCTCAAAGTAAATCTTGGGTGCTTTCCAAGCTGGGAGCCTTATTCTCCAGCACTATCTCTTTAATTTTGGACTGTTTCATTATCAGGTTTTCATAATAAGAAATGTTCAGCAGGGGTTTACTATTGCCATTTTTTGCACAGTACCAACAAAGATTAGCTTGAATGTCACCCAGTATCAGTTCAGAACAGAACCATTATGATGGTATCAGACTTTCTGATACATCTAGAGCCTAGAACCCTTTCTAAACTTACTCTGAGCCTCCTCCCCTTCTGCTTACACTCATTTTTTTTTGCCTGTGATTGTTTATTATTCATCCATAGGAATCTACAAACTGAAGCAGAAATCCAGCACTCTTTGTCTATCTGTCTACACTGAGCATTTGTTCAGCTTTCCTTCCAGTGGACCTCTCCTCCCAAAAGTCTTGCTTTCTGGTTGCTCTTGTTCTCTATTTTTGTTCTGATTTGCTCTGACTTGCTCCAGCGCAAGATCTGCTCCTGTGGACCTTAGGATTGCTTTGTTCTGAGCAGATCCGTGCGCTTTGTGGGTGGGTGTCAATTGATGACATTGCCTTGTGTTTTTCCCCCCTGTAAGTAAAAATCTCACCTTTCCACATCCTTTGTATGGGTAAAACAAGGAAGAAAAGGAGGGGAGAGTGTAGTAGGTGGGAAGAGGGCAGAGAAGGTAGGCAAAAGGGGAGGAATTACAGATATGAGTAGACAGGCAGCACCAGGAGGGCTCAGTGTGGTACAGTCCATCCAGCAAGAAGTATCCTCCCCATTTGGGGACACCAATGTCAGGGTGATCTATTCAACTCTTCAGCAAAACAAATATAGCAGAACAGCTTAACAACCACAGAATAACCAGAGACATGGAAGCGCCTTTAACTCCCTGATCACAACCCCCACCAAAAAAAGACAGTATAAGATATATTTGAAAGCTTGGGGCTCACTGTGAAGTGGGTTTTCAGGAAACACTCCTGTTTATTTTGCCCTTTTCTTAAAAACCGATGGGAATGAAATGCCTTCAGAGTGATGGTTGTAATTCTGAGGCAGTGCCAATAGCCATGGATTTGGGTTCCTCATTATTGAGAGGACAGACGGGGGGGCTCCAGAGATTCCAGGCACCGGGCTGGGTGCTGGCATGGAGGGGTGGCCCTCAGGGGCTTGAAGGCCTAACCCTAGACTGTGGAGAAGCAGAAGGTCAGTCCTATGATTTCTGCAAGTGCAGGAGGATAGAGTCAAAATGGTGGCGATTGGCTGCTCCTTATGTTAAGCCCTCAGCTGCTAATGGACGAGTGGCTTGGAAGATGATTTAGGCCAAGGGAAGGGAACCAAATAAGGTCAACCACTCTCCCTTCCCTAAAGCTGCACCACCTCAGAAGGAAGGCGGGGCAGGAGGAAAATGGGGCAGAAACTGGGGACTAACTTAGGGAAGGAGAGGGGTTCACTTCTCACTTTCCCCACAGTGTGTGTGTGTGTGTGTGTGTGTGTGTGTGTGTGTGTGTGTGTGTGTGTGTGTGTGTGAGAGAGAGAGAGAGAGAGAGAGAGAGAGAGAGAGAGAGAGAGAGAGAGCAGTGGCACATTGATGAATGAGTTGGACAGAGAGGGCTGGATGGAGATGGAGGAAGACTGCCAAATCCTTTGCCAGATTCTGGCACTCTGCGTGGGTGCAGTCTTTATAGATTTTTTTTGGGGGGGGAGAGGATGCAAAAAAACATGCCTAGCACGGCAGTAGGAAGCTGTGAGTGATCTGCTTTGGCCCGAGGACAAGGGCTGGACCCCATGTGTGACTCTGCTCCAAACAAGTCCAGGCGGTGGTGGCTCTCTGCTTATACCCAGGACAGTTCATTCTGGTAGGGTGAGTGGTAGGCAGCTTCCTTGACACCAACCGGACCACCCCAGAGGCCTTTGGAAATGCTGGTCCCTCTCACCACAAAGGCTGGCCAGCTAAACAGGGGAAGTATCCTTAAATTTGTTAGCAATGATAGCCAGGTTAACTCTCTGATTAGTAGTTGTTAGAGAGATGGTTACTCATATTTATTTATTTATTTATTTATTTATTTATTTATTTATTTATTTATTTATTTATTTATTCATTCATTCATTCATTCATTCATTCATTCATTCATTCAATTTATGTTCCGCCTATCTGGTCATTGCGACCACTCTAGGCGGCTTACAAACTCATAATACGACAATAAATACAAAAAAGAATTATTACACTAAATAGCCAATTCTTCAAGATGGCAAAAAAATAAAAATAAAAATAAAAATAAAATAAACCACAAAAGAAAAAGAGAAAGGGAAAGAATCAGAGATTAACTGGAGGGAAGGCCTGCCTAAACATCCATGTATTTAATTGGTTTTTAAAAATATCCAGCGAGGGGGCTGCACGAATCTCCGGAGGCAAGGAGCCACCGCCGAGAAGGCCTGGTTTCTTGTTTTTTCCTTCTGGGCCTCCCTCGGTGTAAGGCTCCTCAACCTCATGTCCTGACTCGCTCGAGTGGCACGGGTAGAGCTTGGTGGGAGTAGGCGTTCTGCCAAGTATCGAGGCACTAAACCTGTTTAGGGCTTTATATGTAAGCATTAAGACTTTGAAGTCAATGCGGAACCGGATGGGCAGCCAGTGCAATGCGGCCAGAATAGGAGAAATATGGTGGTATTTTCTCGCTCCATTAAGGAGTCTGGCCGCCGCATTCTGCACCACATCAACTTCAAAGGTAGCCCCACATAAACTCTGTTAACCTGCTTCTAGTTGTGACAGAGCTTTCTAAAGTGTGTCCTTTAATCTGCATCACTCTTTGGCATATGCATTTCTATAGTATATAGTACATAGTACAGTACTGTATGCCAAGGATACTGGCAGGTCTTTGGGTCAGAGTCCCAAGTCTGAGACAAAAGCCAGGGCTCTGCCCCAGAGAGTCTGCATTCCGGACATGCCAAGAAGAGCAGAGCTGTTACCGTGTAGGAATCTATTGGTCTGGCCCCTTGCTTTTGTAATGGTTGTACGTGGTAAGAATGAGATTTGGGCAAGGGAGGGTTAATGGAACCAGATGTTTCCCAGAACAGAGAAAAAGGACCACTGGAACTATGTCTGCAACTCGCTAAGACTCCCCATCCCACCCGGTGGTGACTATTCTGTGAAAGGAAAAGGGAAATTGGTAACATAAGCGTTCATCCATTTGTTCTCAGAGAGAGCTGGCTGTGATTCAACCAGAGAAAATCCAGTCTGGCTCAAAACTCAAATGGTAGCTTTATCCCTGACACTTGGACTAAATATATTGATTACCAGCAAAGTAAACATTGAAGTCTGTGGGTCGGCTGAACACCAGCTTAATTCCCTTTGTTGAAACTGATGGAACCTAAAAATACCTAATTTCGGCTGAATTGTGGCTGTTATCTCGATTCTTTCATTATGGACATGGACTTTGATATTTCCAAGGGTTTTACTTTCCTTTTACAATGTTCCTTTTCTGCTTCCTTTCCTTTTTCAGAATGAAGGGCCAGTGTGCAATGAGTAAATATGAATGATTATTTCCACAGACTATGGGCATGTGTACGCATATATGTGTTAAATCATGTGTTTTTCGACAGTGAAGATTCCATAACTATGAAATTTGAATACTTCTAGCTCTCTTGAAGTAAATGACAGAAATATACATTCAAACAGAATCAGTAGCTGTTGCTTTGTACTCACAGCTGAGACAAAATGTTTTAAAAGATTTCTTTTCTTTTTTTTCTCTTCCCTCCATCTAACGAGGTAATTTAGTTACATCGTCTACAAATATTTTCTACCATTTTTGTTGCGTCCTTCGCTCTCTCCACTCCAGACCCCCATACATTCTAAATTCAGCACCGGATACAAAATGGTAGCCAGGCAGAGAACACAGCGGATTCTGCTCAGAGTTCCAACATCAGCAAGAAGGAAGGAAGGGAGGATGGATCGAAGGAAGGAGATTAAACATTTTAAAAATCTAAGAAAAAAAAGGAAGAACCTGTGCTACTCACAGTGCTATTGAAAAAAGAGCTGCAACTGGCTTGCCAGTATCCTGTTAATGCCAGAAAAAGCGACACCAACATTAATGAGGTATTGTGCTCTACCGTTACAGTTGGTCACATGTCTCCTACATGACTGATTGCGCAACACAGTGACGCTTTGTACATAGCACTTCTGCCTTCGCGTTAGCACAACTACTGCAAGCATAACCCTGAGTTGTGTGCATATGGTAGTGCAATAGGATTTTGGCCAAAGAATTCCAAATACTCCTGTATGTCATTTTTTTTCCTTTTATAAGAGCCAGGCAAAAGGTTACAGCTGAAAAGAGAAAAATAATCAGCCTTACAGTGAAACAAAAAAGCTATCTATTCTGCTACTATCAGTTATGAATTTAGTCTCATTTTAATGGTAAACACAACTAATAGCTATTTATTTTCAGAAAACAGCTGAGGAGAGAAAAGATGGGACTCAAAACTCAATTTTATATATATTGTTTCACAAACCTCCTCTGGTCAATCTCATTTTCCAGGCTATCTTTACTGTCTGTTCCTGCTTCTTCTGGTTCTTTATTTTATCGCCTTCATTGTGGCTTAAAGACAGACCGGAGGTAGAATAAACTCTCTTACCTTCCCATGTTGTTTTTTTTCCTCATTAGCTGCGTTTCCAACCATAGACGGCCTTTCCTTTGCAGCCTACAAAACAGGGAGAAACCTGAAGCAGGCAAGAATCAAGCAGACCCATCAGACACTGAGCCACACAGACATTTTACCAGGATCTCCTGGTGAGAATTGCAGACATACCTGAAACCTGAAGATGTTCTGAATTCTGCAATACTGGGAAGTTCCTTTTCAATATCGATACAGTACTTCTTTAGGTTTAGAACTAATTTGGAGGGTGGTAGAGGAGTAAAGGCCAGATAGCAATATGTCCACATTTTGTCTTAACCTTCCTTCCTTCCTTCCTTCCTTCCTTCCTTCCTTCCTTCCTTCCTTCCTTCCTTCCTTCCTTCCTTCCTTCCTTCCTTCCTTCCTTCCTTCCTTCCTTCCTTCCTTCCTTTCAAAACGTCATTCTAAAAATAAATAAATTCATAAACTATATTTTTGGCTTCTTTTGAGGGGAGGGAGCAATAGATGAAGAACAAAAGAGGTTTGGGGAGGGACAACTAGGGGACACACGTTCTCTCTCTCTCTCTCTCTCTTTTATTTTCTTGAGCCTTCCCATTTCTACCCCTACATGTACAAAACGATGGGGGCATTTCTCCACAGGCACAGAGCTGTAATTATACCAGCCAAAGGCCTCTCTGGAAGCTCAGCCCATCCACTCAGGAGGCGAATTTTGCACATTCCCCCCCCCCCCATAGCTTTCCTTAAAAATAAACTCTGTGCACTGAGATCAGCCATTGGGCCTCTCGTAAACCCATAAAAATACTAATAATTTGGGATTAAAATATCAAAGGACTTGTAGCTGAATTTGACTCTGTTTTGAAAGGAAAACCTTGGAGTTAAAACAAAAATACAAATGTATGTGAGATCCTCTTTTAAAAAAAACATAGCATGAATGCTTTCTTTTCTGCAAAAGAGAGAAAAATCTTGTATTCCCTACCCCCTGCAGCAAATATTTCCTGTCACACCATTGGCATTCATTCTGGGCAGACGCCTCCCATTTCCATTGACGTCACTGGGAGTTCCATGGGCAGGATGCTTTGCCAAGTTCACTTTAGCTGGACGGACAGCCCTGAGGATTTAAGGGAGAGGCGCTTCTGTGGAGTTCTTGGCACTCTTCCTAGATCATCCCTGGAGAATCCAGGGTCATGCTTTTTGGCTTCGCCTGCTTCAGTGAAGCATTTCCATATACAGTACATCAATTGGGGTGGAACGGAGGAAGAGCCAAAGCGATCATCCTCCAGCTGGTTACTTGTACACAGGCCCCAGAAGTGAATGGTGGTTGCATCCCCAAACCCCATCAGTTCCAACAAGTTCCACATATGACCCACAACAAGACCCTAATGGAATAATCAATCCACAGAGACCCCCAGAGTTGCCTTCCAAAAATAACTGGTTATGTAACTTGTTGGGATTATGCCCCCCCCCCAATAACTAGTCACTGATAACATTACAAGACCTTTGAGTAAATACCTGCATTATTTGTTACTTTTTAAATTCTTCCTAGTTGCTTTGGGGGGACAACCTTCAAAAAGGTAAGAATATGAACTTTTTTTTAAAAAAAAAGTATCTACAAAACACCTCCCAATAACAAAGGTAAGGTAAGGTTCCCCTTGACAATTTTGTTCGACTCTAGGGGGCAGTGTTCATCCCCGTTTCCAAGCCATAGAGCCAGCGTTTTGTCCGAAGACAATCTTCCGTGGTCACATGGCCAGTGCGACTTAGACACGGAACACTGTTACCTTCCCACCGAGGTGGTCCCTATTTATCTATTCGCATTTGCATGCTTTCGAACCGCTAGGTTGGCGGGAGCTGGGACAAGCGACGGGAGCTCACTCCGTCACGTGGATTAGATCTTAGAGCTGAAGATCTACAGACTTTACAGCACAGAGGCTTCTGCGGTTTAGCCCGCAGCGTCACCACATCCCTCCCAATAACAAAACCTGTCCAAAAATGCTTTTGCCCCAAAAGTAATGAAAAAGATAAAAACATCACAAACACAGAAAGTAACTATGTTACCTATCATTATAATATTTCAGAAAATTCCATACGTCCTGTCAACTTGCTTTCAATATATGGTTACACTATGAATTAATCACCTCCAAACATCTTATGGTTAACAGCCCTGCTCAGATTCTGCACACTAATGGCCATGGCTTCCCTTGTTGAGTCAAATCCATCTCATGCTAGGTCTCCCTCCTTTCCGGCTGCTTTTGTTTTCCTAGCCTTACCACCTTTTCCCATGAATCTTGTCTTCTGATCATGATAGCTTCAGTTGATTCTCTCTTTTAATGAGAGTTAAGGTTTCATTTGATCTGCACCCTACTTGTTTATCTTCTGGCAGCTCATAAGATCTGAAAAACTCCTCCTCCAACACCGTGGCTTGACTTTGGCTGAAGCTGCATGCTGGAGGAAGAGGGAAGGAGATTTTCATTGCTATCCCATGTAAACCAACATCTCCATCACAAATAGTGATTCAAATCAAAAGCTATGTCTTGACAACTTAAAAAAAAGATTATGGAGCCCTTTCTTGCATGAAATCCTCCCTAAACATTATGATCTTTGCATGCAAGGTGAAGCTGACACCTACAATATTATAGTCTTTTTAGTGATGGCACCCCCTTTAGGGAACGTGGTCCTCTGAGACAGAGAATTTGCTGTTGGCCATCAAGGGGAAAAAATGATGAACATTTCCGTGTTCTGTGATCAGACTTTTCCAGAATCCATTTTGGTTCTTATAAATGGTAGATATTACTGACTGTTAAAAACTACATAACTATTTAGATGGATTCACAATTTATTCTTTGCTATTTTTTTCTGTGTATTATTTGTGGCTTCTGTGTTGAAAATTCCTTTGTGGACCAAATCACAAATGATCTGAAAGTGTATAAACATTTTAACATTTCAGTTCCTACCCCACATAGATTTTTTGCTTGCTGGGAAAGTGCTGTGATGTTTTTCTCTGTTCAGTTTCCTCCCCCCTTCCACTGACACCTCAGGATTATATAGTTTGGAAGGATTTTGCTTCCCCCACAATAAAATCTTATCCCCCCTCCAGAAAGAAAATGGCAGAGATGGCCTTCAAGACAACCACATGAAGCATGAAGCCCCTTCAACTGTTTGTGCTATCCTTTGCATCACAGTGGTGGAGAGCATCAGCTGGATTTCAGCCTCTAGAACAAACAGATGCTAGGAACTAAGCTGGAAGCTGACAGAGAAGTTGTTTCCATCATTGTACCCCACGGTACACAGGGAGGCTGAGTTTGGAGAGTTACGTGGCTAGTGACACAGCAGAACATAGGTTCCCTCATTCTTACACATTGCCAAACAGCTGGAAAAAGAACATAGGAGCAATGGACAGTTAGACTGTGGTCCACCGAGTTTTATTTCTGCCTGCTCCAATGTAGCACTTTCCAACTGTATTGGATTACAACTCCCATTATCCCCTGTCAGCATCAGCATGATAAAATATGTCGAGTGAATTCTGCTCATATAGACACCAGTTTCCTTCCTTTATGCTAGCTTGGAAGGGGGCAAAAATGGCCTGCATGCTTTTTTTTTGTTCTATTAATTGTTTTGCATCCATGCCAGAGGCACCATTCCAAATTTCCACAGGGGTTCTTGGAAATATGCGAATGGACAGTGCTCCCAAATGACTTTTTAAATCCCTAAAGACTGAATAATGTACTTGAGAGAGGGGGTAAAAACAAACCAGTGGCAGGGAGGCAAAAAACAATCTTTTCCTCATTAGTTTTGTCTCTCTATTGTCCTTTGTTGCCAGTGTTGTTGTTGTTGTCATTGTATGGTTCATCATTACTATCATCATCATCTGGGAAAAGAGAATAAGGAGGGCACATTGAATTATAAAAGGAAGCGGGCTCGCTTTGCTTTCATGGTCAGGAAATATAATGGCCTCTCCATTTGACATAAGAATGAATTTAACAACATATGTTAAAAGAACAATTGTTTAAAATGAAAGGAAATGACCTTTAAAACAGCTGCAGAAGCTCAGGCTGGGCACCAGAAAGCACACTGTGGAAATGAAGGGAAATAACTCACTGCCTAACTGGTATGTGGACATGAGCACACACGCACACACATGCTTGCAGATTTACATCAACACCTAATCAAAGGGCTGAAATAATTATGCAAAATACAAATAACCCAAAGCTGTGCTGGAGTATAATTGCGTACTGCACTTGATTTTGCCAGAAGGCCATCTTCACTGGCTCACCCCCACCTCCATCAGCCTCATAACGTTTTTGCAAAGAGGAAATTGACTGAATTGACTGTGAAGGGACGATGGCATACACGCCAGAAAAATTCCAGAGTCACGTGAACTAATTTCCCCCCTCCTCAAAGAATCTGTTTTTACTGAACTGTCTGAGAAGCGTTAAGAGCTAACTTCCAGTGTTTATCAACAGCCAGAGAGTTTCGGCTTGAAAGAATCAAGAAGAAAACAAAGCAGGTTTCTCACTTCCTCCTTGTGGCCTGATGCTTCTTGGCCTCTTGACGCGTGGCACGTCCATCTTTTACGCAGCGCATCTGTACAGCTGTTCAACTGAATAATCCCTCTGGCCTTTGATACATTTCTGGACATGATTATTTCATTACTCGCAGTATATCAGTGGGATCATAATAAAAAAGGACTTCTGACAACCTGCCAAGAGTTTTGTGGCCTTGTAAACACAAAAGTGCTCTAATAAAATTTTATTAAGTGTTAAAAAGTCATAAAAAGTGAAATAACATAAACTACAAAATTTACTGTCCTCAGCAAATGCTGAAAATATCGTCCATAGTAAAATTAAATTAGCATGTAATAGAGAGAAAAAGAAAGAGAAAGAGAGGGAGGGAGGGAGAAGGAGAGGCAGTGCTGAGTGAGGTTGCAAAGATCCTGGGGGGGGTGCAATATAATCACATTGGCACTAATAAGGGGTCACAGGAATTTAGCTGATGGAGATCCTTCCCTTAATTGTATTCTATCGGGAACAGCAATTTTGACTAAATATGCAGGTTAAGGACCAGGGTTCTAAGGTCACTCGTGTTCCTGAAGCTGTCGATACTTCCTTGGCAAGCTGTAATATATGAACAGGCACCACCGGCGAAGGATGGGCGAGGGGCGCACCGGCTTGCCGCCCCCCGGCCGTCCACTAGGGTGCGCTGCGCGACTAAGAATACCGGCACTCGGCTGAGCCCCGGGACCGCATCGATTCAGTGCCGAAAATAATCCCTATCCATCAAAAAGGAGGTCGCCGCTTCTCCCCCCCCCCCTGCCCGCCCGTCCAAAGAAATTGTATTTATATTGTGCGCGCGCGCGCGTCTTCTTTTGCAAACATAGATCTTTTTTTAAAAAAAATGAAGCTCAGGAAACAATGCAATGGTATGCACAGCCTCTTTCTTCTGGGAAAACGCGTGCAGAGACCAAATCTCTCCCCCCCCCCACACACACACACTTGCACTGGGTGGCTGCTGCTGCTGCGGGTGCTGCCTTTTCCCTTCTGGCTCCTTCCATCACTTGAACTCCTACGGTCAAGGGAGAGGCGAGGGGGCTTCCTTCCTTTTCGCCCTCCTTTCCCCAAATGCACACACCCTGGCTTCCTCCTTGCCAAAAGGGTCTGGGGGAAATCCACTGCCTTGGGCTTGCCTAGAACTCAGCGCACCGCCGCCGGGGATCATCTCGGCCAAGGCCGTTTCGGGATGGCTTTCGCTTTGGCTCCTGATCTGATCTGGGGTAAGGAAATGCGTGGCGTCGCCAGCGGAGCAGGAAGGGCCAAGGCCAAGCGCGGGCGCGTGGAAAGAGGGGAAGCGACCCGGGAATGCTTTTTCACAGGTTCCTTGCAACGGGCTCCGGAAATTGGCCACCGCTCGGGAAATCTGCAAGGGTTCAGGACATTTGGGAGCAGCTCCCACGCCTCGGGCTCCGTCGGTTGGACTAACTGCCGGAGCCAAGCATGCACCGGCTCGGGCTGCGAGCAGACTTTTTCATCGTAGGCACGGCCGCCCTGGAGTAAGTGGCGCGGAGTTCAATGGGGCTTACTCTCGAGTAAACGGGTATCGAGGGAGGCAGCCGGCCGCGCCGCTCCGTGCCTGCTTCTTAGGAAAGCAAACCCCGATTGAACTCCGCGTGCTTTCCTCCTCAAGGCCGTGGCCGCCTCCAGCGCGACGGGTGCCCGGAGGGGCAGGTGGGCCACCTGCTGCTGCCAGGCAAGCCGGCCTCCGACTGTCATGCCAAGAAAGGCGCTCTCTGGCCTCTCGGGCAGGCTGGCCAACTTTCTTGGGTATAAATAGCCTGCCTGGACAGGCGGCCCGCGGGCGCCTTCCGAAGCAGCTTCTCGCCCACCAGCGCCTCTGCCGGGGCCACACGATACGTGCCGTTTTGAGGGTGTCACAGGAGTCTTCGCTGTGGGCCGCTTTCTATCTGCGACTCTTGCTGGCCCCCCTCCCCCCCCAAGAGTCTTTTCTGCCCGAAGCCAGAAAGTGATGACGGGGCGGGCGGGCTTTCACTGTACAATTGCGCCTCTGCCCCCACTGTGAGGAATAAAGCCCCCAGTTGGGCCCCGCAACCCCGTCCGCTTGGTGTGGTTCCGGAGCAGAAAGGAAGCCGCCGTCGCCGTCGGCGATCTGGACCTGCCTCAGGGGGCTAACTGGGGGGGGGGGTCAGAGGGACCTGCCCCGCTTCCTGCCCCTTATGCCCTTCTCATGGCGTGGGGGGGGGGACCCGAGGCGGCCGAGAGGGGCGCGTTCCCTCTGCCAGGAAAAGGTGTCCCTGTGCGATGGCGCCGTCGGTGTTGCTGCACCCTTGGTTTCCCTCCCAACGTGAGGGGGGGCTCCTCCTACCCTCCGCCCGGTCCGGTTCGGTTCACAGGTTGCAACGCGAAATAAAAAAAAAACGAAAAAGGGCGGCCGGGCTGAGGGGAAAGGAAGACAGTCACGCCACTTCCTCCTCTCCTGAGGAGAACCACGATGGGCTTTCTCCTCACCACCACCTCTGGGGTCTGGGGTGCAGACGTTACTTGGTCCCCACTCGGAGTGAAGTTCAAGGCCAGGGCAGAGCCCACCTGCCCCTGGGGGGGACCCTGAATCACCTGCCCATGAGCTCCCCCCCCCCCGTAGGTTCAAGTCCAACTGGCCTTGGGTGATTTCACATTCTTTACCCAGGCTAGTGGGGCTCAAACCAGACACGTGGGAACTCACATCCACATGTATTCACAGGGATTCACCTTGAAAGAGCTCTTGTGAGCTCTTTCTCCCTGGGGTGATTGGGACTACAACACCCATCATTCTCAGCTGGCCTGCCCAGGCCTTGCAGAAGAGTTGCGGGAAGCCCCTTGGGTCCGCTGGTCTGTGTTTTGTGAGGTGCTCAGGGAACAGAAAAAGCCCACACAGAAACATATTTTAAAACTGAGCTATCTTTGGTTTTGTTGCTTTTTGCAAAATTCGCAAAATGCGGCCGGGATTCGTGAGGGAGAGTCATGACTGGAATGCATAAGGAAAAACGAACGAGGGGAACTCTGTGGCTTCTGACCCAAAGTCTCAGGGCTTTCAATAAGACCTCATTTGGCATTTTCAGGGCTTTCCATCACATGAAAGGGCAATATTTGGTGTACGAGGGCAAAGGAAACGTTAATGAAGGCTTGTGTGCAGTGCACGTACAGTTTTAAATGCATTTTTAATGGAGCATATTTACTCAGACGCCCCACTGAGTTTAAATGGTGTTCACTCCTCGCTATTATTATTAATTAAAAGTAGTCACTTTTCTGCCTGCTAGGGTTCCCACAGCGATACACAATAAAACATAAAAAAAATTCTTTAAAGATAGATTTGAAATGATTTTTGAAAAGCAGTTTGAAAGTGCAGTGGACATAATAAATATAAATATGATTGCAATTGTGAAGTTGTGTTTTTGCACACAAGTATTCAGATATGTTCCCCTTCCCCGCTTCTTAGGCCTGGCGTCTGTACAAATGTTCTTTGCATTGTGTAAACGCAGTGGGACTTACTTCCCACGTAGAATTGATAGGACTGGACTGCCCACTTCCCTTTGAACATGGGCATATAACATCCTCATCTTTTTCATTCAGTCACAGAGCTACAAGTTACTGTTCTTGATCTTTATTTTTTAAGGGGCTTCCTTCCTCCCTGTCTCCCATGAAAATAATGCTGCTATTTAAACTCCATAAAATTAATACTAGCACCTGAGAGAATTGGTTTAGGAGTGACATTTATATTTCACCTTTGATAAAAATTCTGCTTCATACTGTATCATTTAGTATCATTTAACGTTGTTCCCAGCACAGGACAGTCCATGTATGTTAATTACAGCACTACTAAGTGACTACTCAGTGTAGGCTCAACAGGCATAAATGGATACCGAATGCACTAAAATGTCTGTTGGAAAGGAAATCCTTTAAAACTTCTAAATAAAAAGCTGATTCAGCAGTCCTTATTAAGTGCGATGATTCTCACAAAGAAATGTTTTTTAAACATACGTCTTATTTCTTACTGCACTGTAAACTGCTGTAGCTGAATATACTGTCTTATCTCAAAGAGCGTCTTAAATCATGGATATTTGGAATTGTTCTTTTCGTATCATACTCAGTAGGCTATGAACTGTGAATGACTGCCTAAAATAATATTTATACTGGAAGCAGTAGACTAGCATTTTTATGCTGTAATCTTACACAGAGCGTTGAAGGAAGTCTTACTAAAACTCTTTGGACTTTGAGATGTTAAAAATATACAGAGAGAACTGTGACAAAGCTCTATGTAAAAATGCAGAACTGTAAAAAGAAAAATAAATTAGATACATTTGATTTTATATAGAGAGCAAGAATCTCCTCATTAAACTAGAAGAAACGTAGTGTCATTTGATTTCGGACATGAAATCTGTTTGTGGGTGAGGTTAAAACGCTGGCACAGTTAAACACTGTTATATGTTTTCTAGTTCTGGCAGCTGTTTTACTATTTATAGTCTTTATTATTGTCAATGCCTCTTCAAAACAAAACAGCCCCATGTTGTTTGCATGGAAGTTGTATTTCAGTGTTATATTGTACAATAAAGCTGTAAGCACATGCATTTGTTTTGGGTTGAAAGGATACATTCCGCTTTAACATACTGTATCTGAGAATAATTTTGCCTACTCATGAGTGTTCTGTTTTATGCTGGATGTTGCCTACCATGGTAAATTTATAAAACAAATTCATTTGAAATATCAGAATGATGGCTCCTTGTTGCAACCTGAACACATTAATGACAACAGCAACCATAGCCATCAATATAGTCACAACTGAAATTTATATAGAAAGTTCACCAGAACATGAAAAGTAGATCTTCTTGAGGAATGATAGACGGATGCGGGTGACTTAAGAAGAAAGGAGCTGTCAATCCAGTTGGTTGGAATTTTTGTTTTTTGTTTTGTTTTATAGCACTGGGTGCGAGTGTATTACAAATACACGAAGATCAAAAGTACAGTTGACTGTGGAGTACAGTAGTAATGCAAATCCAGTACAGGTAAGCTATATAGGGTGCAACAGTTCCAGATATTAATTTGGATGTAGAATTGCCCTTACAGTTTTTTACTTTTACCTACATCATGCTAGGACAGCATTATTTGTATCATCATCATTTCTTAGCATTGCTGGTGCTTTGGAGCAGACCAAAGGGTCAAGCATAAAAATTAGGAATCAATTCTAATTTTTTTTCCGGTGAGATTACATGCTTGCAAAATCACAGATTTTTGGATTTCAGGAAGCAAATTAACAGCTATTGGCAATTGTTGTGATTTGATGACCAAAGATTTTGGAACAACTCTGGTTTCTGAATTTAGTATGGGAACTGATCTTGCTTTCATCTTTTAATTTCTTCCTCTGATGTTTGGTACAATATTTTCACATTTGTATATCATATACAACATCTCTAAGCTATTTTTTCTTTGTTGCTTCTCCAGAAGTGTAATATCCAGTTTATTAAAATCTTTTATTTTATTCGTGAGAACTGGCTTAACTTAGTATAGTATTGCAGTTTCATTTCCCCAAACTGAAGGTGACTGGAATTCATAATGTCGATGAAAAGATGTGAGCAATCCATAAGATTTAGCCAAGTTCTGGAAAACAATATTTGTGGCTTGATTATGCCTGCACGTGGTTATGCCACTGATGCTGTCTTAGGGCATCAACTGTGATATGATTGACTGTGTCTTTGGATTTGTGATAGGCCCTATGTGTATCACTTACACCTTGCTTCGTAATTCGTTTCTGATAATATTTAGTTCAAATTACTTTATCTTGGATTGCACATATGAATCCCTGTTTCAACCTGAAGACAGCCTAATTTAAACAGGTTCAATGGTTGCTTCTCAATATTATCATCCAGGAAGTAACTGGGATGCTACCGAAGCTGTGCATCCCTGCATTGTGGGTTTTTGATTAATGTAGGCTAACTCTCACTTGCAATTTGTAATACTGTTACTCCTTTATTATTTTCTGGTATCATCTAATGACTGGGATTGTGTTCCCATGGAACTAATTTTGAAGTTTGACTGTTGACTCATACAGACAAGTTTCACACCTGCCCAAGCTCTGTGGCAAAAAAGGGGCCTTTGGATGAGGGCATGAGTATTTTGACAGGACTTTGTTTTTCCTATTTAAATCATCAAAATCACTGGACTTCCAGTCCATGATTCCAAAAAACATACTAACACTGGGGTAATTTTTCCTCAAGTCCTGTTTTGAGTACTGCCTTCCCTCTATTAAATTATTTGTTCCTGAATAATGACTTAAGTTACTTCTTGTTTATATAGAGATTTTTGTGGATACCTAGATATTTAGTTTTTCTGCTGATGTAAGCATTGAATAAATTATTCTTTAGTGAGGCTGTAGTTACTACCCTCTAAAAATGTGCCTCTTTTAATGTGGATAATAACACCCATATCAACACCAAAATTCATGTTTATATCTGTACTGTAAGACTCCACAAAGTTGAAGAGACTGTTCAGTTTCTCAGGAGAGCTTGCAAATGCTTAATATTGTCCATGTACACAGATGGTGAAACATTGAGGTTATTTCTCTGATAATTAGCCTCGTAGCTTTTAGTGCTATCACTCGCTTGCCTAGATAGATGGATTAAAGCAAGACAGAATCACAAAGAGTGCTAACAGCCACACTGAAAAATGCTTCTTCTGTTATTCAAATTGTTACAGAGATCTTTGTATAATTTTGTCCTTCACTTCATCATGCATTTAAATAATATTATCAGTTTTGTAAATCCTCAGTTGTTTACACCCTTACTCCAGTTGTCTGTTAAATTTTGTTTTCTCCTGATTAGTTATAAACTGAGGATACTTTAAAGCATGCAGTAGTCAGAAGCTATTAGTACAGTTTTACTAGCAGAGCCATAAGCATGTACTGTACTAAGCTTTTAATTCACAATTGCAATATGTTGGTTGAAAGAATAGCAGGAAGCAACTGGGTCAATTTCAGTTTTTCTCCTTTTTCTTATTTTTCTAGTCTGTCCTGTTTTCAAATCACTTTGAATCTTTATTCATAAACATTCCCCTATATATATATATTGGGTTTTTTTACTAATGTGCCTTCTCTGTATATGTTTTGATCTCTATATATTCATTTCCTTTGGTCAGTTGTCCTTCACGCTATGGTTCTTTGTGTGTTTTGTTCACTAACATATGAACTGTTGTACACACTATATGCATTTTTGTATGTCTATTCGGTACGGAGAGCTGCACTGCAAAATTAAAACGAAGTGAGAATAGCCATCTGTACATGACTTCTGCTTTGCATGCAGCACCTGAAAGAACAGATTGGATTGATCTTTATCAACTTACGAGTGGAACCAAATTTTCCACCATCACTAATTGAAAGTTGGAATATTTGGATTTAAGATAATGTAAAGCCTTTGATCTCATTCTCAACCAATCTAACAGAAGAATTTCAGTCTAACATTCAATGACTATCAGAAAAGATGCAAATGAATGAAAACCCTAATGCTGTGTGCTATAGTTTAATCTCTTTCTCTTATTCAATTTCTGCCCCTGGCTTCAAGGCCGGTATATAAGACTTGCAAGAAGTAACATGCTCATGAATTGTAGATTGCTTCTCTGCAAAGTAATTGGAGTGGGTTTGTGTGATTAATTAAGAGAATTACAGATTGAGGATTTGCTTGATCGACACACGTTTAGAAAAGAATTTTCTTTCTTAAGCTGCTTCACATTTTCAGTCCATGAAGAAGTAACTAAAGAGAGGTAAATAAAACCTCTGTGTTCAAAGAGAGCATGCCTCTAAATAAAATACAATGAATCTTGGAGATAAGTTGTAGAGATTTATCACCTTTGTGGCCTGCTTCCCATAAGCATTGGCTGGCCACAGCAAGAAGCACATAGGGCTTTTTAAAAAAACCAGAACTTGGAAGAGTTGGTAAGGCCCGTTTTGGTTGGTGGACCTCAAAAAAGACGTTGTGGAACTGGAAAAAGTGCAGAAGAGAATGACTAAAATGATGACTGGGCTGGGGCACCTCCCTTTTGAGGAAAGGCTACAGCATTTGGGTATCTTAAGTCTAGAGAAAAGGTGTCTGAGGAGGGACATGATTGAGATGTATAAAATTGGCCTGATTCAGCAGGGCTCTTCTTATGTTCTTATGTTCCAAGAGTGGTTGTGCGGGCTGGTGAATTCTGGGAGTTGCAGTTTGTAAAAGGGACTTTTCCAGAAAGACACTTTGTGTGTTTTACGCTTTCAGTTACTAGTTGAAGGATGCAGAAGGCGCTTCCCTGAAGAATGTGAGGACTTGCCCCCCTGGGCAACGACAGCACCCTGTTGGGTCCATACTTCGACTCCAGATGCACCATTGAATTGCTTCAGACATGAAAGAAAAAGAAGTGGCTAGCTTGAGCCGCGAACTTTGAAAGCTCAACATAAAGAAGCACCAACAGTGTATGAATTCTCATGCACTGTGTGAGTGTGATGTCATGGTTAGAATTATGGCTCAGGAGACTTGGGCTCAGATCCTCATTCAGTCTCAGAGTTCACTGGGTGATATTGATCTTAGCAGTTCCCAGTATATGCAGAAGCTAATTGTAATGAATAAATAAACAAAGAAAGTTTCTGAGAAGAAACCAATGGGAGAAGATTCCTGTGTATTAGGGGTTTCCCGTTTCTGAGTTGCTTGGAACAGTTTTTTTTTAAAAAAATAATAATAACAATTTAACTGCCAGTTACTGTTTATTTTAAGCTTAGTTAAGAAAAAGCATGGGAGTATTTTGTTTCTAGAAACAATTTTTGGCATTCTTCTACCCAGTTTCAGTTCTTCATTTCTTGTTGTCTGACAGCTTTTGTGTGTGTGTTGAGAGAGAAACGGAACAGAAACATTGTACAATTTGATGATGTTTTGGAATTTTCCTTTAGGAAACTTAAGAGAATACAGTAGTTTTGCAGTCTCTCATACAAGGAAGCATCTTAAACATTTAACAACAGCCTGTAATTGAGCAGTGGGTAAACTGTGGCCCTCTAGATGTTTTGAGACCATGACACCCATAATCTTACACCATAGGTGGTATTTGCTATGCCTAATGGGAATTGCAGGCCAATATACATGCATATATGAACATAAAATGCAGGTAATACAATTCAATAGCTTTGAAAAAGATACTTTTAAATATAAGGCTTGTATTCCCCCTCCCCAATTCATTGCACAAGTCAGATCTCAGGCAATTTAATGTCAATAAACTGAACAGAAACAGAAAAATACTGTATAAAACCATAAAAAAACATTTTAATACAGTAGAACCATGGGGGATGGGTTCCAAGCCCTCCTCAGGGACCCCAGAAACATGGAAGTAACAAACGCTATACAGAGCTTTGTCTCTGGCACCCTCTAGTGACTAGTTCTGATAAGTACACCATGGAGATTTATAATATATTTTTCTGTGTTTTAAATTTACTATTTTCAGCCAATGAATCTGCAGATGCTGATCCAGCAGATAGGGGGGTCCTACAGTATGTACCGCAAGGTTGGATTTTTCAGTATCTAATTTTAACAAAGCACAGTTGAGAGCACAGTTATCATGGGAATGTAACTTTTATCTTGACCTTCAAAACCTAAGGCACAAAGCTACTTGTGTTATGTATTTCCATCTTCTCTTGCAGGGCAAATGTAAGCTTACACTTGGATTTGTGGCTGAATTGTGCCTATTCCTCCAGTCTGAAGCATGCCAAGTCTCTTACCCCACCTGTCTAGCCCTCAGTACAGAAGAAGTGGCATAATAAAGACAGCGAGACATACTGGCACTCTGTTCTGAAACTTGTTCACCCAAAGGGGAGTCCCAATAAACCCAGTGAAACTTAATATCCATGTAAATATGTTTAAAGCTAAACACCATATTACTCTGGAGATGCAGACGTTAACTTCACCTCCTTTTAAATTTATGCTCAAAAGAAAGCATAGGGACCCCATTATTTATTGAGATCTTGGCAGGTGGGAGGTATCACTTTTATTTTCACATTTCTGTTTTGATTGTGTCTTGTAATTTAATTGTATGCCACTGCTTTGGTACTTTGCAGGCATAAATAAATAAATAAGTAAATAAATAGCCCTTTGCTTACACTGTGGCCTTGAGGGCTGGCCTTTATTTTAAACAAAGAGTGGAAGGGCTACATTACATTACAGTAACCTCAGAGCTTGGAAAAGTTACTTTACTGGACAATAACTCCCAGAGGTCCCCAGCATGCTGGTTAGGTGTATGTATGTGTGTGTGTGTGGGGGGGTTGGTATGTTCTGAGACTTGCGGTCTAATAAGGTAACTCTTCTGAGAGCTGGTTGGTCTCTGATAAGCCGTGACTTTCCTAGAGCTATCTAGGTAAAGGTAAAGGTTCCCCTTGACAATTTGTGTCCGACTCTAGGGGGCGCTGTTCATCTCCGTTTCCAACCCATAGAGCTAGTGTCCGAAGACAGTCTTCTGTGGTCACGTGACCAGCGTGACTAGAGACGGAACACCGTTACCTTCCCACCGAGGTGGTCCCTATTTATCTACTCGCATTTGCATGCTTTCGAACTGCTAGGTTGGCGGGAGCTGGGACAAGCAACAGGGGCTCACTCTGTCGTGTGGATTCGATCTTACGACTGCATGTCTTCTGACCTTGCAGCACAGAGGCTGTAGTTATGAAGAGACAGGTGTGTCTCTTCATAACTACTACACTGAAATACCTCTGTGGGGAAAGTGAGAGCTTGTCAGTCATATTTTATTCCAGTTGAGGTTTAATTAATTGCATCTGTCATGGATAAAAAATGTCATTAAGTAGGTGCTGGGGTTGTCATAGCTTACATTGTGGTTTTACTTTAAGGATAGATAAACATCTACTGTTTGCCTCCAAAACCACATCGTTTTTTTTCAGACATTCCTCTCAAGTAATTAGAAGCCCTCAGGGAATTTTTGCAAGTACTCCTGAGGAAGGACTGCAAAACCCAGATGGAGCTCCCCTTCTTTTCCTCGGTTGGCCTTATCTCTAGTGCGCTTTAGTAAAGGCAGAACGTTGCTTTCCCATCCAAAAATGAAGGCAGATGTACCTTCAAAGATTTGACTGTGTGCTTTATATTTCAAGAGGCTGGGCTTGATGATCCATAGGGTCCCTCCCAGCACTGCAGTTCTAAGTTCATTTTACATAGGACTGGCTCGAGGCTCTCTGGTAACTTCTGTGTTAGATTCCTGCAATGTATGTCATCTGTAGGAGTTGCCGTGAAAGATTGTCCAGACATTTTCCTTAGCCCAAATATAGATGGCTAAACTGATTGAATTGCACTGGTCCTTAAATAGCTTCAGTGTCAAGATTCTTAAGCTGTCAAATCCTTAAAAAGCTCACTAGCTTTGGAGTTAACTGCTGAGGTCATACAAACAGAAGATGTGATGTGGTCCTTCCCCCATTAGTTTCAAGTAAGCGTTGACCACTTAATGGTCCTCCACTAGTGGACAATCTGCCCACGTTAGCCAACAGAGCCAAGGGGGTGGGCGGATGGGAGGTTTGCTTTAGTGGCACCTCAAGGTCTACTGGTTGCCCACTCTGGGTTTTAAAAAAATCATTTCAGGTGTATGTATACAGTGGGGTGGTTAAGTGGTGAAGTATTGATGGAGGAACAGGTACCCATTTATTTATTTATTTATTTATTTATTTATTTATTTATTTATTTATTTATTTATTTATTTATTTATATGCCACCCACACTACCCAAAGGTCTCTGGGCGGCTTGCAACATTTAAAATACAATAAAAAATTCAGAACAATTAAAATACAATTAATATATATATATAAATTGCCATCGGACCCACAGCTAATATTATTTCAATTAAAAGCCTTTCCTTTCACCACTGCACATTTCTCTGCTCTGCATCATTCCTACCCCCCAAATGCATGCCCTGAGATTTCACAGCCAAAACTTGAGATCGGGGTGGGGTGGGGGAATTGTGATGCCACAGGACGTAGAACAAAAACAACAAAAAATGCTCACAAGTTGTGAAAACAGTGCCCCACTCCCCTGTTCTGAGTGCATGCTGGGCTCAGACGTGTGCACTCAACCAGCTTTCACCCCCCATCCCCTTTTTCTTGCTCCTGGCACAGCACACCTGCAAACGCCTGGCACTTGGTGGGAATGGGTAGAGGTAAATGCCTAGGCTTCAAAACAACCTTCCATACAAAAATTAAACTTTTCTCCTCCTCCAGTACCGCTCACCCTGAGGCTTCTCATCCCAGTGGGAGACCTGGAGCAATTCCTTAAGACTGGCTCTCTGAGAACTTGGTAATCCTAATCAACCCCCATACAACTAAACCATGGAAATGCCAACATTGGCCTAATTTACAAGGCTATTGTTATAATTACTAAGATATTGAACGGCATCTCCAGATACAAAGGACAAACACTGTCCAATATGTATCTTGGTTATGGCCTATAAAGCTCTGCAGGGATTTGGTCCAGGCTATTTGATGTACAGTGGACCCTTGACTTACAGACGGCTTGACTTACAGACTTTTTGAGTTACAGACTTCTCTGGCCGCAAAATTTAGGTTTGACTTGCAGCCTGAGAATTGACTTACAGACCAGAAAAAAACCAAAATGGAACAAAAATGGCCTGTTATGGGATTAATCGGTTTTCAATGCACTGTAGGTCAATGGAGACTTGACCTACAGACTTTTTGACTTGAGAACTGCCTTCCAATACGGATTAAGTTCTCAAGTCAAGACCCCACTGTACTGTACCGTGTCTCTGCAGATAGCCTTCCTGGTCTCTGAGATCTTCACAGGAGGGCCTTTGCTTGGGGTGACCTTCATTGCAGGCCCATTTGGTGAGGACTTGAGACAAGACCTTTTCCGTGCCTGCTCCCAGGCTTCTGGAACTCCCTCCCACATGAAGCTATGTTGCCTACTCCGTGCTGCCCTTCCACAAAAAGGTGGAAAACTTTTTACTGTAAACCAGCTTTTGTTTTGTGAATGACCTGGCAGGATTGAAATTTTGAGTTAAGTGTGTGACGTATTCTGATTTGATTTAGCCTTTTAAATTTGTTTAGGTTTGTTTTAAATTATTATTTTTTTAAAAAAATACTGTTGTGTGTGCAATTTTTAAATGATTGCTGGAAACATGGCCATTCCTGACCTTATAACATCTTAACACAGTGGCTGTTTTACCATTTATATTATCAGTACTGCTGCCTTGCCTTCATATTATTTTAATTTATTTTAGTTAATTTTGTTGGTGTAATATGTGTTTAAATTTGATTTTTATAATTATTTTCACTCTTTTAAATAGCTGTTCATGATTTTATATTTGTTTAATGTTTTTAAACCTCCCAGAGTGGTCTTGGTAGCCAGAAGGGTGGTATAAAAGTCAAATAAATAAATAAATAATACATTTTAAGATTAATGCTCTCATTTGTTATATTAAATATACGTATACTGTTCTAGCTGTCGCTTCATTGGGAGAAAGGTGGGATATAAAGAAAGTATTAAATAAAATACATTACTTTTGAGACTGAAGTATGTGTGTATGCTCACAAATTGCTGTTTGGTTTGGAAATAAAATTCTTATTGGATGTCTTTGAAATGCAAGCATAACTTCTTTGCCTTCTGAACTCTTTGCTATCCAAGTTCTGCATGCAGAAAGGCAACTGCATGGCTGTCCACTATGATGTCTGTGCACGGCCATTTTAGATTCTGCAGTGCTTTTGTAATTGCTGCTTAAAATCCTGTTATGTGAAGCTGTTTAATCCTGCATTTTCAAGTCACTGCTTGCAGAAATCAAATGACTGTGAGCACTGCCTGTTTAAGCCACAGAGCCTGAAATGAAAGCCTGGAGCCATACATTCACCTGGGCACAACTAACAAGAAGAGTGAGGCTTTCAAAATGAAAAGCTATTTATCAAAATTCATAGCCTTTCAAGACAAATGCAAGGGTTGTGCCTTAAGGAAGTGATAATATTTTCAGGAAAAATGCCAAGTTAGAATTGTTCAGTTCATTCCACTGGGGAAAATGTGAAATCCTATGATTTGGGGACAGATTTCAATTTGCAGGATAGTGCTTAACCATGCGGTTCTATGTACAACAAAGACTATTCTTGATGAATGCGCCATTTCTGCAATTTATTATTACAGTTGTTCTGTATTTGTAAATCTGAATGTGTTGCTTTGAAATTGCTTCTGTCCAGCCTTTATGTCAAGGGGTAACACTGAGCGTTATAACAGTTGAATTCCTCATAGGAATACAGTGGAACAGTCCAGTGCACACTCTCATAGGTACGGAGACTGGTTTGGTCACACCAGGTGGAGTTTTGTGGAGTTTTCACAGTTCTCCACTTGTTTGAGTATGTTGCTGAATTATGAAATCATTTGAAAAACAGCTTGTTGCAGTCGGAGGCTGGTGGCCTTTTGTCAACATGGCAATGAATTTTACATGAACTATTTGGGGTTCAGATCCTGATCCCTGCAATAGTTTCAGCATCTTGGATGCTTCTTTTAAAATTTGGATTAAAGCTTGGAGCTTCCCATTGGGACTACCGCCATGCCACTGGGAATTCCTTGGGGATTACCACCAGCCTCTCTGGAGTCTGCCTGCATGCCGAGTGCTAATCTGAGGACAGGCATCATCAGGGCGTGGAACGGGAGTGAGCGTCCTGCTCCAGAACGCACTAGAAGGGAATGTGCTTTCCTGGTTTGCACTTGGCTTTCCTTATGTGGGTTCCACCTACTATAGCCTTCCATTCCTTTAAGTTTGTACCAGACATGCCTGTTAGACCTCCAAGCTTGCCTGTGCCTGAAGAAGGGCACATGCATTGGCACCCAACCTATCCTGTGACCTTTCATAGATAGATACTCCAGAGCAGGCCTTGCCCATGTCAGTACTTGTGTGTTTCTGTGATTCCCCAAATGGCCATAACTTGGAGTAGTGTGGAGTTACCAAGCACCATCAGGATTATATCTAGAAGAATTACTTGCCAATCTTGGGACCAGAGAACATAAGAAAAAGACAAATAAAAGATAGGTATTATGAAATTTGGCAGGGATATGACTTGCCACCAACAAAAAAGGAGAGACCTAAAGGCAGGGAGAGAAAGGTGCAAAAGTGGAATTTTGACCTAACCACAAGGATGCAGCCATTCATCTGCATTCACACACATGCATGTTCAGTCCTACTTGTGTACCTACTGGTGTTTTAGAAAAGAAGGTGAAAAAGGCAAAGCCCAGGCAATATGCTTCCCAACAGAAACCTCTCATTTCACACTGGCAGAAGAAGTCCATGAACAGCAGCTGCTAGAGTCTAGCGAGCCCAAGATGCAATGGTCTGAGTATCCAGAGCAGGTCTTGTGCTTTATTGGGTGGTTCAGCTTCTCCTTTGCATCAGCATATTCTTGCTTTTTTTCCTTCCTTTATTTTTAATTCAATAAAAATGTAACAAATGGAGCAATAAAATAAATTGGACCAAACAAAGCATTTTCAAAAATGTAACCGCCTCTTCTAGGAGCTGCCATTAAACATATTCACCATGTTTAATAAAGAGCATCCTTTGAAAAGTCTGCAGAAGGGGCAGCAGGAGGGCATACAATACTGTTATTATTGATATATTCCAAGAATGAGAACACGGTTTGAAAGAAAATGCTTATGGAGTTGTATCCTAGGCAGTAGATATGTCCATCAAAGCCACCTGCCAAATTGTAGACAACCACTGTGATGCATATGGCATCTACTGATGTTCTGGTTTGATTGAATCAACAACCTTGCATCAAGTAAAAAAATATAATATAGGGTTATTATGTCCAGGAGTTGGGTTTGTAGCTAGAGAGAGTGACAACAAGCCTAAAACAGCTGTTGATTCTCAATGTTGATATAACTCTTATTTCCTTAAAAATGTCAAAAAAAGAAAATACTTGTGGGCAGAATCACCAGGTATGAAGAAAGAATTCACTATTATTATAGTTCCTTCAGCATTGAGCAGATGCTTGTCTATCAAAATAAGTATTTTTTAAGCAAGCTACACCTTTTTATACAATGCATGCTATATTAATTCCATATTAATAAAAACCAAAGTGAATAGCAGTTTGGACTGTATAGACTTCCAGTCATTATTAATATTAAAGTAATTTGCCCCAAACTGTTTGAATCAGATGAAGATCCTTGCATATTATGCTATAGATGTTATACATTTCTGATACATCTCTTGCTGTCTTTTTGCAGAACTTAAAAGAAGTAACCAACTTCGTCAAGAAGAGAAGCAGCTTGCTCCCCTACTACAGGATGTAAACTCATAAATATTTTCTGGCAGAGCTGAAAACAGGTTGCTATTGTGTCTGCAAGCTGCTCCTTCAATTGAGCACTAGGCTTGGGGCTCTTAGCAATAAACAAAATCCTTTAAATAAAATCATCTTTTTAATTTCCAAGTTCTATATTGTGTCAGTTTGTCTTTAACAAAAAATAAAGTGGGCATTTGGAAAGGGATTGCAGGGGAAGAAGGATTTGTTTATTATTCTTATTATTTAGTATGGCAGCCAGATTCTAAGGGAATTAAACACAGAGGGACTAGTTATATGTTTAAGATCTGTAATCCTGTGACAGTTGAAAACAAGGTCCCAAAATGAGCCTGAATTATCTTTATTGGGCTTGACTACATGGCAAAAATACTCTGCTTAATATCATGGTTAAAATCAAAATATTTTTCTTTGATTTTACATGATATAAAGCTAAGCACAAGGAAGCCCAGTCTCTTTCTGTGGGCAATCAATGCTGGTATTGGGATGATAAGAAAGAAATACACTGAATGTTTTGAGCATTGGAAGTTACATTCTAGGAGGGGGTCAACTCAAGGGAATACATGGGTGAGTGGTCAATGAGACATTGGCACTGAGATATTCTCCAGAGAAGCTGTGGAATCACTGCTTTGCCTCTGATGATTGGCTTGATATTGAGAAAGGAGGGAGGGAGTGGGACAACCCCATTTTGTTATAACATCACTTTTCCAATTTGGGGATGATGATGATCCACGACGATGATCCACTTCCATGCTGTGTAGCATATTGGGCAGCAAAGATGCTCTAGCTCATTTGATCTTGTGTGAGTGTTCCGGTGTCCTCCCATGTAATATGTAGTGCCTTCAGGTCTTGTGTCCATGTTCTTCGGCATGTTACTCAGGTGTCCTTGTTTGGCACTTAGGGGGAGGAAAGAGGATATTGTTGGTGCTCTGCAGTGTCTTCAGTTCAAGGCAAACAAAACACTGGCAAAAGGGGGTTAAAAGATGGAAGAAAGGGGAATAGACAGGAAGAAAACTTGGAGGGGGGAATCAAACAAAATCTTATGCAAAAAGAAAGCAAAAGGGAGAAAGCAAGATCAAGGAAGAAAGTCAGGCCCCAGTTATTTCCAGTTGCCAAATCAATTCTGTGCTATATTACTTGTCATTTTTTTAAAAGGGAAGAAGTGCAGACAGAAGATTGCTAAAGGGGAGTAGTCGGAAGAGGGCAATGTTAATAGGTAGCAATCCAAGTAAAAATTGTAGTGATTGAAAGATACTGTGTGGACTCTTGGAAGATGATAATTAAACATTTCTGTTTGAGCAGGTAAAATTATTTCAGCTGCAGAAATTGCTTGGAAGCATTGCATACAAAAATCTCTAATAAGTCTGAGCAAACCCATGATATTTTGTAGTGTAGCTGAACCCTTTGAACTGTAATGGAAACCATACTCCCTCTTGAGTACCTTTGATCATCCTGATGATATGAGGTAAGCCTCTCGGTAGGTTTTCAGAAGAGGGATACTCAGCCCTCCCCACCTGCCTGATTTAAATGTAGCAGGACTCGTAAGATTTCTTTGGGCTGTTTATGAAACCCACAAAATGGAACATGTATAGTTTGGGGAAGGAAATTAAACCTGTGGAGGGTGGCCATTTTAATACCCCTTCTCTTGCCAAACCAACTCAATTCTGATTTTCTCCAGCTCAGCAATTATTGTTTTGTACTGGTAATAGCTACATTGAAATGAAGACATACTGGCTGAAACCCAGTAGCAGAACTTGCTCCATGTTGAGACTTATGATATTAGCCACATCATTTGGAAATTAAAACATTCTGACCACTCTGCCAAGGTCCCAAGGCTCCCCTGGAATCCTTTTCATTGTGAAGAAGCTGTTGGGAGCTGAAATAAGGAGTAAAACAAAAGCTCTCCCCCCCCCCCAAAAATTAACTGAAGTTGACTAAGAGGAATAATGCGGACCCAGCAAAACGTATTTCTGGCATTCCATGCAATCCCCTGGGCTAGGGGGTCTTTTCCAGGGAGTCTTCTCTTCTCATGAGATGGCCAAAGTACTGGAGCCTCAGCTTCAGGATCTGTCCTTCCAGTGAGCACTCAGGCTTGATTTCCTTTAGAATTGATAGGTTTGTTCTTGCCGTCCAGGGGACTCTCAAGAGCCTCCTCCAGCACCACAGTTCAAAGGCATCAATTCTTCGGCGGTCAGCTTTCTTTATGGTCCACCTCTCACTTCCATACATCACTACAGGAAAAACCATAGCTTCTTCTTCGTGGCCTCTGTGAATACACACGTGCAGCCAAATGTAATTCCCAGATTCCTTTGCCTACTATTTTAGAGCTGTAAGTGCCACTTGGCCTGTCCTCAGCCAACCTTCTGCCTGCAAGTGCAGTGGGTGACCCTGTCCCATGGGCATCAGCCACCAAAGGATCAGGGGTAGCTCAGTCCTCTTCTGTTTTAAGGGATGTGGGCAGTCCTTTGGTTCTGGCAGCAAAAATCCTTGGGCCAACCCTAGAGAGCTGATTGGTCCCTGGCGGTGTCTTCCTCCACTTCTCAAGAGTAGAGGTGGGTATGTCACCTAGAATAGAAAAGATACATAGGGCCAAAAACTCGAGAAAAATATATATCAAAGGATGTGAATACCCTCAGCATTGAGTTAGGCTATGCAAATATCCATCATCGTCCCAACCCTTTATTTTCTTTTAGTTGTATTGCACAAAGCACATATACTTCTTTTTGTTTAGAACCAGAAATCATGTAAGAACTCCTGTGGAAGCTCCACAGCAAGGCAATTGTGATGTTGTTGTCATTAGCTTTATGCTATCCTGCACATTTTATCCTGCGAGGGGCCACACTCTTTTCCCCCTTACAATTTCACTGAAATATCCTTTCTTCCAGAAAACTTGTGGCTCTAACCATTTCTTCATCACAACAACACAGATGGCTTAACGTGACCCATGAAGGGCAAATTATCTGAGCTTGAAAACCTATGTGTATTTATTAATGAAGACATTCCTTCTAACTTCAAGGGTCAGTATGCTGTTCATTTAACCTCATGCACAACTGCACATCCACAAGTGCAGCAATTTAAAGAGGCAGGGCAGTCTGTTCAATGGCCAGTTGTGCAACCAGCTGCACAAGCAGGCAGAGGGCTGACACTCTACCTCACTGCAACCACTCAGAAGTTTGCTGTGGTGCATGAGATACATTGAGCAAGACCCTGGCCAATGTCTTTATGCACACAAAATTGGCCGCCAGGCAAAGATGTTCCTGAAGATGAGTTACCTCAGTCTTTGGTTTGGTGCTGCATCACAATGTTGGAAGAATAGGATGGATTGTGACGGCAGGGGAGAAGGGTGGGGCTGGGAGATAACAGACACAGTTTGGTTCAACCTACGATTAAAGACCATAAAATGTGAATCTAGCAGAGTACAGAGAAAGTGGCCAGTTAGAATCCCAGTGAGAGCTTTAAACTGGAGGATGGTCCGTTCTTTGTTCTTAGAGCTGGAACAGAGCAAGGCATATGTTTGGAGACCATGCTTTCAATGATTGTGGAGAAATTGGAGTTGGTATCCAGAGGTGTTGTGGGGATTTTGTAGTTTAAAGTTCCATCTTGTGGCTATTAAGGGATACATCACTGGTGTTTAGCATAATCAAGCTATTGTAGTATAAAGATGCATTGTTCTATGATTCTCTCTCTGCGCATGTGTGGAATGTGTAGAAAAGATAAGTTTCTCGACGCCTCTATGGCCAAATTCTTATCTTATGCTAATTTTGCTTGTTTTGCGTGCTTAATAAAAACGTCTGGGGTGAAGAAGGTAGCCATCTTCTTCTTCTTCTCTACCGGTACCTGAATACTAACAAGATAAAGTCTGCAGTGTCTTTTTTATCAGAGAATTCTCTCATCAACTGTTGCCAGGCAGGCCTGGTAATAGTTCCCTGGCTATTTTCCCACATATCTGACCCAGAAACCCCTCTGCCTGAGGTTTGCTCTGCAAAAGAAATTTAAGCGTTAAGTGTGCTCTTTCCACAATTGCTTGCCCTGTGGAATTAAAAGGAATCTCATGCTTCAGTGATAGTCCCCATTGAACATAAGATTCTTGAAAGGCAGATGATATATAGACAGGTCCATTGTCCAGTCTTCAGGCCTAGGATGGCCCATTACAGCAATTGTTCCAAATGTAATGTTGAATAACTTGTCTTGCAGTCTCTTCATGAAGAGGAGATGCCAAATAAATCCAGAAAATGCATCCACAGTCAAATGTAATTTAGGCAAAAACCTGCACTTGTGTGACATCCACGTGCCAACTACAATGTCTCTTGCCTGAGTCATTGGGATAGAAAACATTCTGTGAAACATATTTACAGAGTAATGAAACATGTCATGAGAAGCAAATAGGATCAGAAAAAAGACTAAAGCACATGAATTCTGCTTGAAAGCTGAATCAGCAACAGTATTCCCTTCAGTAAAAAATCCCGGAAGTTGAGGGTGGGAACATATATGGGCGATGGAACAGAATGCTGTTCTGCTTTAAAGTAACAAAGTCAGGAAAACAGTGAAAACAAATCCTTATCTATGGAAGGAGACAGATATTAAAAAAGCAAATGCCTAAAAAGCTTATAAACGTGTGTCTACAACAAAGTTAAACTCATCATTAGAAAAAAGTTCAAACGCTGCCACGTGAAAACACCTTGGAAAGGCAAAGCATCTGAAAAAAGCGTCTGTGGAAAAACAAGTGGTTAATTGATAAAAAATACAGGAAAGCAGGCGCTTGTCTGTTGGAGAGTTCAACATCACCCTGCAGAAAAAAAATAGAGTTAATACGTCCCTGACAATTGTGGCAACATCTGGAACGATGCCTTGGCAAAACAAATCTGCAACTGCTTTAACACAGGAGTACAAGTTCAAGGGAGTGTGTGGCAAGTGCATCCATTCAACAATTATGATCCTATCCTTGTCAGGGGTGTAGAGAACTGCAATTGACAGCCATGGCGTAGCTAAGATTGGACTTGAAATAGGAATGCTCTTAGTAGGCAGGCGAGCTTGCAGTCGAAGTTGCTGAGAGATCAGCTGTAAGAAGCCTTCATCGATGAAGTTACGAGCATAACATGAACAACCAGGAAGTGCAGAGAACAACCGTGAGAGATCATTTGTAGACAATACCAAAACTGACGTGCCCAATTGATATCTCAAAGGTATAGAAGTAAAAGTTTATGCCCAGTCAGTTGTTTTTTCTCTGGGCTGCACAAAAACCCTTCTGCAAGAAGACTGTAGGTTGCCAAGTGATTCTCCATTTAGACTGTCCGAACACAATGGCATTCTCTTGGCAGAACGCCCAGAATCGCTGATAAGAAGTCTGGGCATTGCGCCAGGTATGGACCTTGAATTTGTTACTTCACACAGGCAGAGAAAACAATACAGACTTTATGTCCTAGCAGGCTGCACTGAATCTGTGGATGAGATTATAGGTCCCATCACGCTGAGATATTCAGGAAACTGCTAAGCAATGCAAGGTGTGATAGAATTTGTAGTTCTAGGAAGAACATGGAACATAGTGTCCAGGATGTTACAAGTGGCTTGAGAGTAACAATGCTTTCTCCAGATTGGAAGGTGATGGGGGAAGCGCTTTAAGGAGTTGGCTGACCTCCTCCCACCCCATACGCATTTTTCTCTCTTACTGGCCAGGTGGGGGGGCAATCTTTCTCAGCTATGACTGTCCAGCTGAGTAGGATTTTTCACCCAAACCTGAATGTTTGCCATGCGAGTTATCAGTCCTGGCACAACATTCAAGCTGAGACAAACAAAATCAGCGCATGTAAAAACCAGAACAGTGTAGCCTTGAGGAATAGCGGCACATTTAGCTTTAGAAACATAGACCCATTGTGGCAGTTCAAAACAGGCCTCCTGTTGGGCTGCCCCCCTTACATTTTCTTCCTCCTCCCCTTCTGATTTCTCACAAGACACATGGCATGCTTGTAAAGCTTCTTTTGTATACCAGCCCATGACACCACATGAATCCTGCAGATCCCCTATTATTCTCTCTTGGCCTGGGGGCGGCCCTGGGTCCAATTTCCCTGGGTCCCATTTCCCATGTGCCCTTGGCTGACTGAGAACTGCGTCCATGAGACGGACTTGAACAGCAGAAGTGAATATACCTTTTCCCATAATAATTGGCTGACGTACAGAACCAACAGCATTAATTTCTGCTTGCTTAGTTGCTAAATCTCGCCATCCTTGAAGGCAAATGAGTCCTTCTGCTGGTGGAAGGAGACCCCTACTCCAGTCACTAGGGGCCGGCCGTTGGGCAGATGAGGATTCCGGGAGAGTCTGTGTCTGTTTGTCCTTGAGACTGAGTTGCAGTTCGCGGATGCCTTGATATGGGAGCAGTTCAGAACTATGGGAAACTGCCGCAGCATCTCCCTGTGCCTGTGCTTGTGTTCCCTGAACACCAGGATAAGCAGTTTCTAAAGCAGCACCCATTGTATCCATTAAAGGACAGTTAGAAATTTTGTTCTCAGTTGCCTGATGAATGGCAAGACTAGGAGACAATGCTGAGGTGTTTCCAGGCTGAGGCTCGGTTGGCTGGGCAGAATGAGACAGAGAGTCCAGCAGTGGAACCGAGGGGGCTGGTGTGAGAGGAAGGGGAGGCAAAATTTGAGGGAGTTGTTTGAACAGATTATTTTCAAATTCTTGATCGAAAAGAATGTTCCGTGGTGGTGCCAAGCCTTGAAGGCAAGTACGCACTTTGCAGCATGTAGAAAGCACTTTTGCTGTAACTCTTGGATGTCCCTGTAAACAGCTGCCTATTTTAGACCATTCCTTGAGGTCCAGTGTCCCTTCTTCGGGGATCCAGGGGCATACATCCCGAATAGTATGAACTAAATCTTCCACTTCTGTGCGTGTGGTCGTGTGACCATTCCTTTTTAATAAGAAGTGGAGGTCCTGTACTTCCTGAAGATTAGATACAAAGCTCCCCATGTTTGCTAGGAGGCTAGGTGTCTAACTTGACAAATTCAACACTCACCCGGGATCCTTGCGGATGTGTGACGTCTGGAACCCTTGCAGGGCGAGGGCAGTGTGAATTGTCACGCTGTTGCGTTGCTCAGCTTGTCCCGTGCTTCTTGCCTCACACGGGGCACCAAATGTGGGAAAATAGCCAGGGAACTATTACCAGGCCTGCCTGGCAACAGTTGATGAGAGAATTCTCTGATAAAAAAGACACTACAGACTTTATCTTGTTAGTATTCAGGTACCGGTAGAGAAGAAGAAGAAGATGGCTACCTTCTTCACCCCAGACGTTTTTATTAAGCACGCAAAACAAGCAAAATTAGCATAAGATAAGAATTTGGCCATAGAGGCGTCGAGAAACTTATCTTTTCTACACATTCCACACATGCGCAGAGAGAGAATCATAGAACAATGCATCTTTATACTACAATAGCTTGATTATGCTAAACACCAGTGATGTATCCCTTAATAGCCACAAGATGGAACTTTAAACTACAAAATCCCCACAAGGTGTGACTAGGAAGGTGTTTTGTTAAATGCAGTCAAGTTCACTGCTTTATAATTTTGTTGTTTGCAATGGATTAGTCTACTGTAGTTGTTTATGACATCCAGAAACAGCTAGCCACATGGATATATTTTTCTATTGGCAATTAAAATACAGTGGCTTCACTCTCAACATCAAGGTCTTTTCCAAGGAGAGAAGACTCCTTGGAAAAGACCTTGATGTTAGGAAAGTGTGACGGCAAGAGGAGAAGGGGACGACAGAGGATGAGATGGCTGGACAGTGTCTGCGAAGCAACCAACATGAATTTGACACAACTCCGGGAGGCAGTGGAAGATAGGAGGGCCTGGCGTGCTCTGGTCCATGGGGTCACGAAGAGTCGGACACGACTAAACGATTAAACGAACGAACAGCTTCACTCTGGCCCCCAATAATAAGAAACCCTACTTATTATTTCATGCAACTTGTAGGGTTTTGAAATAGGACTATCCACTTGTGAAGGCTGTGCAACTTGCAAATAAGGCTTCCAGCAATAAGACAAGGAAGTAATTTCCTTTCTAGGAAAGTTCCTGATTTTGTTCTGTTGCTCTTGATAGGAAGTTATGGCTGCAGTACATCTCAAAACTTGTATACTCCAGCCTTCAACTGAACTGAACTGATGAAATGCTGGCATATAAGCCTTCAAGCCAGTTGATTTGTTTCATTCAACCATTGTAACAATAGAAGGTTGACCTGCTGAATACATTTCTGCAGACGCTGCTGTTTTGTACACTCACATGACTCACTTGGATCAGCCTCTAGGTAGTTGGGTGGCAACTTGGCCACATCGTTGTGTCTACACTCTGTGTTAACTGAATAAGTCTGAAAAAAATTGGCCCAAGACAGATATACTTCAGGATTTTACAAATCTCGGTAATAATTGTTTAAATAAATCTGTAATTGCATCTGCTTTCTGCCAGTAGGGTCAGCAAAAAAACCCCAACACTGATGGTGACCTAAACAAACACTGATTGAGCCTGTATGTGGGCGTAGGGCCGTAGGCAACTGATTTTGCTTGTGTGACAATCTCACAGATGGCTTGTCCCTCTCAACAAAAGCACTGAATCTAGACAGCCTTTGGTTCTGAGTGGAGAGGCTTCACCTAAAATTTGCTGGGTAAGGCACTGCCCCTGCTGGGATTCCTTAGGTACTGACCACATCTGATTGTCACAGCAGGCATTTCTCACATCTCCCGTAGTCTGCAAATTGATTTGCTTTGCTTTGTGACTGGTCATTGGGAGATAAGCACAGGCTTCATTTACAAGTCTGATTGCTCCGACATAAGAGTATGCCTGAATGACATCTCTGGAACATGAATAGATTCCAATTTTTCACAACAGTCCATCTGTTATGTACACTTTGGCCTTAAGAGAACTCAGAAAGACTGTTTACTCATTTACTACTTATGTTCCTATTTTCTCTTTTCTCCAGCAGCTTCAAGGTGACTTGTGAGTCTTTCCGCCTCTCTCTTTTGCTTTCACAACACTCCTATGAGGCTGAGTGAGGATGACTGGCCCAAGACCACCCACTCCACTTCATTCCTTAGTGGGGACTAGAACCACCTGGGTTTTTCAGATCCCAGCCCAGCACTGTAACCCTTACATCACCATGGGATACCCACAGCTCGTCCTCTCATCAGCACTTTCAGTTCTTTTCCTGATGTGCATGTTTTAACAATGTAAATCGCAAACTGGGCTGTAATGCAGGTTGAAAATATCCCTCCCTCCCATAAATTTATCAGACATGTGTTGTCAGAGAACATGCTCATTAGGAGAATGTTACGTACCAGACAAGTCTTCCCCCAGACATTCTTAAATTTCCAAATAGCCCTTTCTAGCTGAGATAGCATCTCCCAATGCATGACTCTACCACAGAGAATGCTGACACACCTGTATGCGTTTGCTGTGTGATTGGCATCTCCACCATGTTGAAACAAGCATGCAAATAAGTTTATAATTACTACATAGTTTAAACAGGGTTGGGATTGCCATAACTTTTATATATTGCTCCATTACAACCTCCACATAGATGACTTCATGGAGATTAGCCACACAGCCCCCATTACTTGCCTGTCTTTAAGAGGCCAAGGAAGGACAGAAGAAAACCAGCCGTCATATTTCCACCTCAAATGGTTACAAAACTCTTTCTGCAATACCTGTTCATTATGGATGGACGCAGGACAAAAGTTTAATTGTTATGAACAGAACGATGTCTGAAAACCTTTTACAGAAGCTCATTTTCATACAATGCAAGTAATATATTAGAAATGTATAAGCACACTTTTGAAACACCAAGGTGGTTTGTTTGGAGGTTACACATTTCTCATAAGTAATGTAGTTAAATAATACTATATTCCAATTTATTTTAAAAGCAACTGACCACATCTGAACGCCTTAATTCTTGAATGATTATACAGTACACAGCTGTAAGCTGAAGATAATTCTGTTATTTTGCCTAGCCTGAATTCACCTTACCTTTAGTAGTCTGGTCCTAATAATAATAATAATAATAATAATAATAATAATAATAATAATAATAATAATAATAATAATAATAATAATAATAATAATAATAATAATAATGTGTTGCCAAGTCAATTGTATTTGATGACAACTCTTCCTAGTGTTTCCTAGGTAGATAGTACTCGGGCATGGTTTACTGTTTCCCTTCTTCTGGGGAAGCCCTCGAGATGTGCAGCCACACAGGCTGATTCTTCTCCTAGGAGGTGTGGTGGGGAATCAAAATCCCAATGCCTTCCAACTCACTGAACTGTCTAGTCCACTGGTTCTTAACCTTGGGTTACTCAGGAGTTTTGGACTGTAACTCCCAGAAGCCTTCACCACCAGCTGTCTTGACTGGGGTTTCTGGGAGTTGCAGTTCAAAAGCATCCGAGTAACAAAGGTTAAGGACCACTGGGCTAATCCACTCCTATTGAACCATTTGGGAGAAAGAAGACTTGTGGTGTTTGATGGTGGTGTTCCTAGGCAAGCAGAGGTGTTCTGTTTTGTTCTTTAGAGAAGCAGAGTGGCATTCTCTTTTGTTTATAGGGATGGATGGATGGATGGATGGATGCATTGGTGTGCCCATCTTTTGTGTGACCATAGGTTGCTTAACCTATGGTCTGGAAAGCCATACTTCTCATGCATAGCAGGCAAAATTGCAACAGGGCAGCTTCCATGGTACTATCAGAGGTTGGTTGATTTGGTTTTTCTCCTGCTCATCCTCCAACAGGGATCTATACCATTCCGTGCTAATGAGGCCTGTGTACCATCTACCTAGGACAAAGAGTTCAATCTCTGTACAAGAGTTAAACAGACAAAAACATTGGCGTCATTCAGAAACCAGTGGGGAGAGCAGTTCGTTTCCCCAAAGCACTCTGGCTGACTTCAAAGCCATTTCAGCAGCTAAAAAGTACATCAAAGGAAGGCAAAAGCATGGGATTGCTGAGCTAGAATTTATCAGCAAATTGAGTCCTACTTGGTTCAGATTTAATTGGAACTCTGGTTTTCTTCCTACTACAGTTGTTAAATTGGATGAGCCTTGGGTTGGGTGGGCAGATGCTGGTTGAGAATTCTGAGAGCCATTGTTGAACAAAGGACTTTCCCCTCCCTCCCTCCCTCACTCCCTCTCTCTCCCTGTACATACAGACAGAGGGGACTGCTTCCATAATGCATATGTTTATAACACAGTTATAACCCCCTCCACCTACAAATATAGATGACTGGCAAGGCTGAGACTTGTGGCCAGGTGCTCTTCTAGTGGACCTCCACTGATGAAGAGGAACTCTGCTACTTCCACGGAAAAGACCTTCTCTGCAACTGGGCAAGGGGGTAGAAGGAAGAAGGTGACCTGAAGCAGGTTAATCCATGAGGCAGAGAGGAATCAGCTTCGAATCTCTTGGACTCAAACCCATCCCATCTCCCTGATGGTCTTCATCTTGGTCCATGAGCTAATTCACGTGGACATAAGAACACAGTTCTTCAAACTAGCTTTCGATTGCTTATCATTTAAATGTTTTTTAATCATTTCACCTGCTTTTTGTCTGCTTTTCATCTGCTAATAATTTGTAACCTGTTTAATGAAGGTTGTTAGTGTCTTGAACATTATCTTTTAGTGGAAATATGAGATATAAATGCAAGAACAACAACAACAACAAGTGGAATGATAGTTGTCATTTGTTGATTCTCCTGTTCTGTTAAGGGGTTGGTCATTTAAGGAATTCCCCTGGATATTTCTGGGCAGTCGCAACAAAAAACTATGGCTAGGCTTGCTCTGGAATGTTTTGGAAGCACAGCAGAACTGGTCTACTCTTCGTTCCTGTAACCTAGCTATTAAACAACAACAACAACAACAACAACAACAGGGTTGTAGATAATGTTTTAAAGTTCTTCGAAGCCTGCAGTCCCATATCTGTTGTCCATTGATGCAGCAGATTCTATTCTCAAATGCCCATGAACAGGAGAGGACTGTAAAATATGCAGTGCAATCCCATACATGCTTACTCAGAAGTAAACCCTACTGCAATGGGACTTAGTGCCAGGTTATTGCCTATGAGATTGATCCTAAGAGGTCTTTCAAGGTAAGTGAGATATTTAAGGAGTGGTTTTACCAGTTTCACAGCCCAATGAGTTTCCATGACTGAGTGGGGATTCAAACCTTGGTCTTCAGAGTCTTAGTCCATCACTCTATCCACCTACACCACCTTAGGTATTCCCAGTGTGAGATTACAGCCTTCCACTTGGTGCATTTTATTTAAATTCTTGGAGTGTCTAGAAATGTTTTTTCCCCCTAAATGATAGCTTTTCAGAACAGGTCAGTGTACTGTGATATATTTATAGTCTGTTGTTCTTGTTATCTGCTTCCAAAAGCTCCTAACATTTACAGCTCTGCTCCATTCTTTTGAAGTCAAGGTTAGGGTTTCCTTTATGAGGTCAACCCATCTCATACTTGATCTTCCTCTTTTCTTGCTATAGTCTACTGTAACAAATTGTACCAAGTTGGAGGTTGCATATTGAAAATTAAACATGAAATGAGACTGCAATGTCACACTGAGTGTTGATGTTGTAAGTCCTTAAATATCTGAAAGCCCTCTTAAGATCACTATAAGTTGGTCCAGACCTGATGGCACATAGCACATAATGCTTTGATCACTACACTACAGTGACAGCAAAAAGAAAACTCTCTATTGTGTCTTCTGGATCCAACCTAAAGCAACCCGAATAATTTATTACAACAAACACTTCCACTCTTACTTCTGTGGTCCCATAAGGACCATTTCTTTTCTCCTATATTAAAAGCAACAGGAGCTTCATTATTGACTTTAAATGAATCTAAGACTCTACCCAGTGGCTTTTTGGCTAGATGCTGCCTGAGATTTATGACCTCTCTTTGAATGCTTCCAATTGACAGCAGGAGAATGTTTGGCCCATAAAAGATGTTTGTGAGTTTTGCACATGGCTTTGCTGGAGCCCTCTGCAACCGATTTTATCTTCATCTGTGCTTTGTGTTTCACATTAGTCTGATGTGAAATATTAGTGACATTATCATTACATTTTGGCAGGAGAACAAAGAGGAGAATATCTTTAAACACAACAACAGCGTTGCAAGAGCCGAGGAAGAATGAAGCCTAGAAACACAAATGAGGGTCTTCCCGACTATTATAGAAAGAAGGACCATACAGGATGTACTGCCACATGGCCATTGGGTCATGGAACATCAGTAATTGCTCTCTGACATGCTTACTCTGTAGGTTAAACTCTTTTAATCTGCTATAAAATAACTTCTCATATCATCATCGCCATTGTTTTCTTAGAACTGCAGAGCTGAAAGGGATCATAGAGTCCGGCCCTTATCAAGGAGGCCCAGTGAGGAATTGAACTCCCAACATATGACTCCACAACCAGATGCCCAAACCACTGAGGTATCTCAGAACCATGCTCTTAGGGTTTAAAAAAAGAAACCTGGAATTTTCATAAAAGGGAGTGGACAAATCTGTCATTTTTGGTATCTCTACGTTTCTTTGTTTGCCCCCCTCATTTGACATACCTGATTTATGAATTATTTGTTTTTAAAAAGCTGCAAGGAAATCTGTATGCAGTTTGGATAATACTTTTTGCTATGTAGTATCTTCAGTGCCAAAAACAGCCCAGACAATTGCTTTGTGTTTGGATGAGAAGTGGTTAACTGATGAAAAAAGGAGTCCGCTTCTGGGATTTTCCTATTTTGGTGTCTCTTTATGAATGATACTTAATTGTCCTGGTGCATAGCCTGAGAAGAGGCTGTAAACAAGAGACTGCAGTTAGTAAATAATGTGGAGAGGTGGAATGGTTTCCTTTAAGCAAAAGTTTCAGACAAGGGAGTATTTCATCTGCCATTTGTCCCATCCATATGAAGAACATGCCATATGGAAAGCTGGGAGACGGGTGAGTGAAAATCGGTGAAAGAAACTTCAATATTTTAAGTTATGTTCCATCTTATTGGCAGAAAACTGCAGTGGCTAGAACCAGTTTCTGATGAAAGTGAAACTGAAAGAATTTGCCAAAGCAGAACTGCACCATTAAGACAAAAATCATGACTCCTGAAGAACTAGATGATTTTCATGTTGACAATGAAGAAAGTAAAATTATTAAAGATTTTGTATACCCTTGGCTCAATCACCAGTCCAAAGGGAGATGGTAGCCATCAGAAGGCTGAAACTCAGAAGGGCAGCAATGGAGGAATTAGAAAAGGTCATCAAGTATGAAAATGTGTCACTGGAGACCAAGGCCAAGATCACCCACACTCCCATACTCTGCCCTCATCACTATATATGTATATGGAAGCTAGACAGTGAAGAGAACTGAGAGGGGGAAAATGATTTGTTTGAAATATGTTGCTAGAGGAGAGCAGTGCCAAAAAGACCAATAAACGGGTCCTAGATCAAATCAAGCCTGGACTCTCTCAGGAGGCAAAAATGACAAAACTGAGGCTATTATACTTCAGGCACATCATGAAAAGCAAGGTACTTGGAATGCCCTTGTAACCAGATGGGTTGTATAGAACAAATAAATAAAAAGACAATACAGTAATCCTGGGAAAAGCTGAAAGGAGCAGGACAAGAGGAAGAGCTGAGCAGGGCTGCTGAGGACAGGACATTCTGGGGGGTCTCTTATCCATAGGATTGCCATAGGTTGGATGCAACCCGATGGCACATACAAAACCTTTCATTAGGATCTAATGGTGTCATCTTAATTTTAAAGAGAAAGTATGGCAGTTAGCACTGTAGTACTAAAGAGTAAACATATAATTTCCGTTCCTTGCTCACGCAGTGAATGCCAGCATCATTCCTACTATTTGCAGATAGATATATATATATATATATATATATATATATATATATATATATATATATATATATATATATATATATATATTTATTTATCATATTCCCCCCCCAAGAGCATAGATTTCCCCTTTATTCTTAGAAGAGCTCTCAGAGGTCGGAGCTGAGAATTAGCAACGGGCACACAGTCACACACTATGGCTGGGAGGTGAGCAAGGATTTGATGGTGTGTTCTTCCAGTCTCTCCCTTTGTTATGAATTCCATGAGATTGTGCTAGGAAAAGCGGTTTTTTCCCCTCTTTTCGTGCCCCTCCCCATTCAATCCTTTGCTGTGGGGATGGATGCCTTTGGTTAAGGCAGCGGCTCCCAGCCTTGGGTCCCCAGGTGTTCTTAGACTAAAACTCCCAGAAGCCTTCCCCTGTAGCTGGGCTGGCCAGGGTGTCTGGGAGTTGTAGTCCGAGAACATCTGGGGGCTCAAGGTTGGGAACCGCTGGGTTAGGCCACCATCTCATCAACCAATCTGAGCTTGTAAGCTTGCTCTTTGCATGCAATGCTTGAGTTCTCTGGTTGAATCCGTCTCAATAGCACAGAGATGCTAATAACTTCGTTTTTCCTTTGGCTGAGCTCCAGGCTGGAGCTTGCATAAACTCTTTTCTTGGCACTGCCCGTGGTTTCCCATGCTTCATATCCATCCCTCAAAGGCTAGATCCTGACTTTCTTCCAGCTAAAGATGTGACAATGAGAAGCAGACACGGATCGGTTTGGGTTCTGTTGTTAATCTAAAACAGTGTTCTGTAACTTCAAAACAAATGGGAATACAAAGGATAAGATAGGCCTGGGCAAGACCATCTATCACTTCTGGTACCCCGATTTTCTTAGTCTGCCTTAGATAAACCAAGCATTCCAGTCATGTTACAAATGTTAATGTTAGCAGATGTTCACTGTACAGGAACACAACCAGTATCTTTTCTTCATGCCAGCTGCCTTGATCTGAACACACTGATTACTGTATATTCTTTCCAGTTTCTTGTGGGTGGGGTGAGGTGGAGGTGGCTACAAAAAAACATTTGAAAAATGTTTTGTTTCAAACTTCAAGCCGAACATCTGGGTGAACCATACCAGACAACAGTTCATCAGAGATCACAGGATGCAGGAGCAGAGGGCTGTAGACTCAGCATGAAGACTCCATCCATTCATTGAAATGGGTGAGCTCTAAGCATAATTAAATCTGAACCTCATCTGATAAAAGTGTGTTCCCCATTGAGATGTTACAGTTACAGTTTCCAAAGTCACATGTGTGATCTTTAACTGATATATTGCAAGGTGTGAGCAGTTTTTTGGCTCTTATTGACTAAGAAGGGTTCCCCACTCACCCACCCACATCCGGAGAGAGAGAGAGATGTACACACGTCCATCTTTCTACACACACTTCAGTGCAGAAGAATGAAAAAGAGGTTTGCCAGGTCAGCAGCTTCCAGTACTCTAAGTGGTGAGGGTCAAAACCTTGAGTCAGAAGGTTAATCCCTGTGATGCCATGAACTGTTTCAAAGGCCTAAGACAAAAGACAGAAATCATTTCAATAAATGACCTGCAGCTGAATCCATGGATTCGTCTGTGGGTAGTTTCGCAACCAGCTCCGCAGACACCAACCCGCTCCAAAAGATCCCGTGTAGACAAGCCCTCAGTCATGTTGTGGTAAACTGTCAAGGGCAGACATTCATCACGACAGTCGTAATGACTCAGAATCGAGGAGAAAAGAGGACCCACCCACCCCGTTTTAGCAGTTTCTGTGTCTGTCCAGAGCAGGGCTTCTGAATGAACATGTTTGAGACTAAGCCATGTCCAAAAACTTTGCATTGTGACAGGAGAAGCTCACCATGATCTACAATACTGGGAAGATTCCAGGTACATCCAGCTAAGGTGAGGATTGCATGTAAACTGAATGATGCAGATGGCAGTTGGTGGATGATGCCATTGCACTTGCTTGTCAGACATTCAGCCTGTGACTTCCAGCCCTCCCTTATAGCCCTGCCAACAGACTTTTTAAAAAGTGCCCTTCTCCTGCCCAGTTAGGTTTGTGTAGGACATCAGCAGTTCACATTCCTCTTCCTTTAGCTCCCTCTGTATCAGATCGCTCCTGATTCCCATTGCTGGTCGATAATGGTACATGGCTGTTTACTTTTGTCAGAGTTTGGAAATGTTACTTTGAGAACTACAGTGCCCAGAATCCCCCCACCAAACTGGCTGGGAAATCCTGAGAGCTGGAGTCCTCAAAGTAGTATTTCCAAGCTGTCATCCTCATCAATTCCTTCACTGTAGGGAGGCAGGAGAGGACGAAGAAACCCACATAGATGCACCACAGCATTCAGACACAAATAAAGGCCAAAATCCTCTTGCATATCTATGCAAATGGAGTACCCTTTGAAGGCAAATTGCCTCAAGTTAAGACATCTGAGGGTTCAGAATGCAACAGATAATATCTGCAGTGATTTCTTTACTTTAGACAATTTGCCTCCAAAAGTTATGCTGTTAATGTGTTGGACCAGCATAACTAGGCAAGAGGATTTGGGCCAGTGTGGCACATTTCAGTGTACATTATGCATATATGCCCTGGCACAGAGCCCTAATTGTAAACGTACTGAAGGAAGAGATCAAAACTTGTCATCCATTAACTATTCAGGATATGTCCATATTTCAAAGCACTGACATCCCATTGATTGTGTCATGGGCCTGGTAGCAGCAAGAGACAGTGAACAGACTGATTTAATCCAAGTTGCAAATCAAATCCTGCAAAAAGTATAGGATGATAGCTACAAATCAAAAACCTAAAAGAAGAAAGGTTTTCTTTCAAGTTGATTAGGTAAGTTTTCAACCAAGGTCAGTTTTTGCAGTGTCGTGCAAAGCACCATGGCCCCAAAGAAGGCATACATTTAGCTATTACAGCAGCTCCACACTCTCTGGCAATGCACTGAATATCTAAATGCAGATTTCTCTTATGCCAACATCTCAGCCTTAAATAGATCCAATTGGGTTGGGCAACCTATGTCCTTCCATCCACTAGCCAAAATCCTGCTGTGCTGCTACACAAAAGTTGTAACTTTTTTGAAGGCAAGTTGCCATTAAGAAATCTCTGTAGACATTATCTGTTGCAAGACAAGTCATGGAACTGTGCATGCAACAGATAATGTCCACAGAGCTCTCTTGAATTAAAAGCAATTCACCCTAAAAGTTACATCTTTTGCATAACTTCCCAACAGATTTTCAGCCATTGTTGGACTGCAGCTCTCATCATCCCTCACTACTGACTCTGTTGCCTAGGGCTGCTGGGAGTTGCAATTCAACAACATCTGGAGGCTGACAAGTTGCCCAAACCTGGTTCACAACCTCTGGCTACTTCATACAGCCCAGGTGAGCTTTTTCAGCCCAGCACCCTCCAGATGCTATGGGCCAGAACTCCTATCACCTTCAATGAGCATGGTGAACACTCAGCAATGCTGCGAGTTGTAGTCTACAGCAGTGGTCCCCAACCTCAGGTCTCCAGATGTTCTTGAACTTCAACTCCCAGAATTCCTGGCCAGCAGAGGTGGTGGTGAAGGCTTCTAGGAGTGGTAGTCCAAGAACATCTGGAAGCCAGAGGTTGGGGACCACTAGTCTACAGCGTCCGGGAGGCATCAGGCTAAGGACTGCTGATTAAAGGGCACACGCCTGACATTTTAATTGTGTCTAAAATGTTAAGTGTGAATGAAACACTAGTGTTTGAGAACTTGCAGATCATATGAAATACAGTGATTCGAGAAAGATTCAGGGAGTGCGTATATAGAAACTGGGTTTCTTGCTAATGACCCATAAATACTTGTGAAGATTTTCTATCTAGTTCATTTTATCCAGGTTGCAAATCCAGTTTGACTTTTCTGTTCTTTCTGCCTTCATATTATTCCCAGGAAGGTCATTCAGTGCCATGATTCTCAAGCAGTGGTGCACATACACATACCATTGGTGGGAGAGAAAAGTTTTATAGAGAGGGAGGCATAATCTTCATAACAGATGCCCTACATCCATTCTTCCTTGATCTCTGAATTTTCCTGCAAGGATCACATGCCATCTGCCTGCCATCGGATCACCTTTTGGGAACTGAACTTTGGGAATTTATGCCGGTACCATCTTGGAGTTGCACAGCTTAAGTGGGCAGGTGTGCTGCCACGTGTCCGTCTGCCACATTCAATGATCTATAACAGGGGTCTCCAAACTTCAACGTGAGGGCCACATCATATATGTTCCACATTTCTGAGGGCTGAACGAAGACGAGCGTGCACAAGTATGCCTGCCCGCCTGCCCACCCACGCACGCACACACATGCATGCACAGCGGCCCACCTGCCTGCCCACATGCCCACCCGCACGTATGCCCACACACACTCTCACACACATGCACGCACGTATGCCCACACAGGCTGGATAAAAAGGCAAGGTGGGCCCAATGTGGTCCGCAGGCTGTAGTTTGGAGACCCCTGCTCTATAGGGTCCTTTCCAGCTGTGCAGTTATAAGATGATGATGATGATGATGATGATGATGATGATGATGATGATGATGATGATGATGATGATGATGATGATGGTAATAACTTTATCCTTTACTGAAGTAGGGCTTAGAAGAGTCTTTCAGGCTTTTACAGCATACCGCTCTGAAAAACACCTTGTAATAAACTATCAAAAGGCCAATGTTCTGGTTTCCACCAAAATGTTTGTCAAGCACAAGTGACAGACAGAGCTCGCATTGCCCATGTCACTGCTCAAAAACCTATTACTGCCATCTTGAGATTCTTCTCAAAAGGGAGCTCCTATATACCATCTGTTTTAAATACTTCCAAGGCAAGGGTCTGGGCCAAGTTCTCTATGGCTTAGGCCTATGTATACATAAGGATGTCCATCCTCTGGAGGCTGTACAGTCTAAATTCTTGAGAAGTGTTTTGGTGTACCAGGTGGTATCCTCCATGGCCTGCTCAAAATAGAAGCTGGAATGCTCCTGCTTGGAACAAGTACATAGCTTCAAATAATCTTTGGCTGAAGCTAAAACTTAATCCCATTGTTTTCACACCTTTGATTTTAATAGATAACCACCCCTCAGGCTGGGCAAGAGCAGAAGAAGGAAAATCAATGCCCTGTGGGTTATCCACTCTGGCTCTGTTACATCTGGGATTTATGAAAGCTAAAGAGACTATTAGGGATGAGGATCTGCGACATGGCCCCCCAGCTTGACAGATTAGGGTCCCATATTACTCAGCGGTTGGGAATCACAGCAAGGTCTTTACTCCAGCAGATTATCTTTATAATCTGTGAGAAACTCAAGAGCTTTATTCCATTTCAATGTTCTGCCTTCAGTCTTTTTAGAGGGAAGTTAGTCATGTATCCTTTCCAACCACTGTCTTTCCCCTTACCAGTCTGACATGGTGGAAACTATGAAACTGGTCCTCTTGTACTGTGCATATTACAAGGATCCACACAATTTACTTATTTCCCCAATTTTAAAAGATAGACCTGATAAATTTAATGTCTCTCTTCTCCTCTCTGATCCTTCACGTGAAATTACACCAAAGGTTTCAAAATTTGTGCCATAGAAAACAGATGACTAAATCACTGCAGTGACTAGATTAGGAACACTTAATTGTAATCTGAATTTCAGTCTGCCTTGTATCGATTGTAAATACCATATGTTTCTATCTTGCATATATAACATAGCTGACTAAGGAGCATAATAATAATAAAGTTGAAAGCGTGTTGAGAACTGCTGGCTTACCAAAGGATACCAGTGGGCAGGAAAGCATGATGCTCCGATGTGTGATGAAACAGAACAAAAATTAATGTCTTCAGTGTCAACATTTGGCCTTCAATCTGTGTCTCAACCAGACTAATGGATTGGGGCCACAGATGACCTTAAGTCCATGCATTTTCATCAGAAAGATTTGTAAATACAGCATGGGCTTTATTGATCCAAAGTAACTAAATATTTCATCATTAGAGGCAGGTATTGTAAAATATGTAAAATAAGGCATTAGTAGATTAACAAAAGTAACACCAATAAATTGCAGAGGTGTTGGAAAAAAACGGGAACTTGCTAATGGAATAATGTGCAAGTGGCTTACCTGGATCAAACATAAAACGTATCGTGCGAAAGTTCAGTTGTGAGCTAAACAGCTGGCAACCCTTGAATTTCTGTTGACCTTCCCTGGTCTTCAAAACAATTCTTGGGAATGATTTTACCTCGGTTGGGTCAAAATGCCTCCTACTACCAGTTTAACTGGGCCCCGAAACCCAACCCAGATGAAAAGATTTTACACTCATACTGGAGGGTTGTGCTTCAGGCTTTAATATGTTTTTTTTTAAAAAAAAAAAAAACAGATCTGGGAACAACGATAGCAGCAATATTCCTAACATCAAACACAACTTTTCCTAAACACACATCAGTAATCCTAGTAATCAGCAGGGCAGGTAAGTAATTTCAGAGTCCGAATGTGATGGTCTCATGTCACATGCCTCCTCTTCAGAGAGCAGCTGCTTTCTTTCTAACAGATCCAACAAAGAATCTGGTGACACCTTAAGGACAACCAGCTATTATTTGGCACAACTCTCTTCAGGCTGCTGTCCACATCTTCAGACACAGTTTTTAAATGGTACTGCATGCTACATTGCCTCCTTCAAAGTACGGTAAAACCAGCCCCATGCTATCATAGTTAAAGTCGAACTAGACTGTAATAGGATAGGTTAGATCCTTCCTTCCTTCCTTCCTTCCTTCCTTCCTTCCTTCCTTCCTTCCTTCCTTCCTTCCTTCCTTCCTTCCTTCCTTCCTTCCTTCCTCTCCCCAAAAACCACACTGAGAGAAGATCTGTGTTGGGGGTATGTAAGTGCTCACTCAGTGTTTTTGGTCAGTAGTCTGGCTTGCCCACGTGTGCCTGGTCAATGGGGAGCCCAAATCAAAGTGCTGCATATTTAGCAGACATACACTCTGAAAAAGACACAGTCACCAACAGCAAGGGGGGAAAAAGGTTCTGCCAATGCTAGGAGCAGGCTTTAAAAAAACACAAAAGAGTGGGAAAGTGGTGGTTGGGACTCAAAAATAGTTTCTAGCTTTGGATTGACCAACTGAATGTTGGTCTGGTGAGGTCAATCTGAGCCCTCCCCACATCTCAGCAATTAAAGTTTCCAGGAGAGATTTTGTCTCTCATCAGAGTTTCTGCTGCCAACCTCTTTCTGTGTTGTCACGTCCTTCTTCTGGTACACCAACTGGTGCCAAGCATTTTTGTTTAGATGTCAACATGAAAAAAAAAAGAATAACCTTCCAAACTGAAGGATTTGCGAGGATGACCTAACCAGCTCCCAAGCACTGCTGAGGGCTTCTTGTGCCATTCTTTATCTGCTCCAGTAATGTGGAAACATTCTTGTTTTGTCCCATTTTGACAGTCCCCCCCGCCTCCCAAAATCTGGTGCGTATCTTTACTGTTTACTGCCATATTCTGCATCACCAGAACCTTCTAAAGAACAAAACATAATTATGTGTTGTACTCATTGCAGCTTTATCAAGACATAATCCAGACATGAATGGCTGTTGCTGAAGAAAAACATAGCAGGCTTCATACATGGAATACAGAAAGATTACTATCCAAATCTTCGCATGTATTAGCTCACCACCTCTGGTTTGATGATATTAGAATTAACCAGTACATCTCTCAGATGCCCAGAATAACTAGTTATTTTGTGGTATGGAATAAACTACCATTTGCCCTGTGCCAATAAATTATGATGTGTGCTTGCCTTACTTATTAGTATTTAATTTTGGTTTGCAAGGCAAGAACTAACCAGCGCCGGCCAGTTCAGTTGTAATCATAAACTATAGTTTGCTACAAACAAAGAAAAATTTATTAAGCTAAACCCACGAGGAGAGGTGGGAGAGGAGCAGGAAGGTGAGAAGAATCAGAGTTTGGTAAAGATGTTGCTTTTAGACTACAGCTTCCAGAAAGGTGACTGGGGGAATTCTGGAAATTATAGTCTAAGAAGTACAGTAGCTCTTTCTCAGAAAGGTGACTGTGGGATTCTTGGAATCATAGTCTAAGAAGTAGCTCTTCCCAGGTGTTTGGAGGAAGGAACGCATGAGCCCCAAGCTGTTTCGTTGCTCGTTCTTCTAGTACTATACTGTGGCTTAGCTTTAGATTGCACCAGCTGCTGGTGGTGCTTTCTTTCTGCATAAATAAAATATACTGGGAAAAGTAATAATTACAAAATGATTGTACTTCAACCTTGATGATCTTGGGCAGCTAGCGTTTCTTATTAACAATCCAAAATACTTTGGAAACTTGGCCAAAACAGGGGCCTGCATAATGAAATTCCTGAAATTTCTGATGTTGCTGATGAAGCTGATAAAGCCTCCTGCAATGTAAGAAGGAATGGAAAGAGGTATCTCCCTTTTTCCCCTCTGTTTTTTTCCCCCAAGCCTATTTGCTTATGGTCTGCTTCATCTGAAATATTTTTCCCTGTTGGCACTGAATGCGTTTTTAAACTGAACAATTTCTCACATTAAATTAATAATAGAAACCCGAACCTATGGAAACGAGGGCAGAAGTTAACAGGAATAAACATGCTCCAGGGTGGCACAGGGGTGGGGGTGGGGTGGGAAGAGGAGTCATTAACTTCCCTATTGGAGAATAACCCATTTTGGGCAAATCCTCTGAGACTCCAGAGACACTTATAGACACAAGAAGCATTTGGAAACATTTCATTACAGAGAAAATTCCAGACTTCCATTTTTCTTCTTGAGAGACTTCATTGGTCGCTCTCTTTGGCTTGTTCATGAGCCTTTTATACACAAAAATTAAGCTCTAGCAAAGGGAAAGTGCACTTATGCAAAAGCCATTCATCAACCACTCCTGTGCTCAGAATTCACTGAGGTAATTTAGATACTTTAATGGTGAGGCAGTTTAGGTTTGTATGCAAAAAAGCATTTTCTCCACAGCACTGCCTCCTAATCTTCACTCTTGACCCCTCCCATCTTCCAAATTAGTTCAAAATGTTTCCCTTCAATTAATCTCTCCTGTAAGGTAATTCTCCATTAGCAAATGCATAATGTAACTACATTACGAACTTCCATTTGAAATACATTTCTATCCGTCCAATTTTTTCTTTCACAAAGCATTGCTAAGTGAAGCACAGCCAAAGGACTGGCATAATGCAGTAGTAAGCACTAATCTGGTTTTCATAGCATTCCATGTATACGGACAACAATAAGGCCCTTTGAATCAATTATTTGCCTTTTCCCCCTCCTCCCCTGTTTTGGTAGACCGTGGCCTTGACCTGTGCCGATGTTGGCCATATACCACGGTTCTTCCATAATTTACAATTGACATCATGGATTAAATTTGTTGTTTCAGCTAATGCAACAGAGCAAGTAAAGGTAGATTGCGAAACAAAGCCAGCTCCTGAAATACGAGGCTTGTCAAGTATAAATTTACAAAAGATATTCAGACTGAGCACACAAGACACAAATAAATGGATGGAGAACCTGTTTTTGACAGACTGAGAAGGGGCTAGAGACTTAAACTTGAACATTGTAAATCCAAGGGTTACGAAGTGCTGTTACAGAGTGAAAGATATGTCTATTCTTCAGGAATATAAATGGTGATATGAAAGCAAACTTCCAAGATGCTGCCTGTTTTGGGAACGTATATCACTTCTACCTTAGAACAAATTCAGTGAGTCTTCCCATTCTCCTTTACCCCGGTACAGAAACATTAAAGAATAAGAAGCTTTTAAAAATTCAAGAAGGTGGGACGCTTCAGATACATTTTAAAATTATTGTTAAAGCATGGCAAAGAAAGAGATGGTGGTGGTGGGGGGGGAAACTTCTGTTAGTGTTCTGCTTAACAACCAACTATAACCCTGCTGATAGTTGTGCCACATGGCATGACCTGTAGCAAATTAGGATCAACCAATGATGAATATATAGACACTGAGAGTTCAGCTTGAGTTCTGCAGTGGGGATTTAAAAAAAGAAATCATAACCTCAAATTTAAAACAACTGCAGTCGCTCTGTACTTTCAGAGACAACATCTCACACAACAGAGTGGGAGTGCGTGGATCAGTACCACAGGATGGGAAATGTGATTGGATGCCATCTCAGAAAAAGACTGGAACATTTCCAGGAGGTTACCGTGCTCCTCCATTTTGTTTTCCCATTCTGCTGCCCAAGAGCTTGGACAAGCTACATCTTTGGATGGTGACTCCCCCCGCCCCAACAATCCACTAAAGAGCATGGGGAATTCTGAGAGCTGTAGTCCAGAACGATAAGTGTGCCAAGCTCAGCTTTTCCTTTCTTCCCATGGCACCCACCACTTTCTATTTAAAATGCCTCCAGTCCCCCTACAGCCTTCTTGATCCTTTGGATTCTTTGCTGTGTGTAGAGATGGTCAAGGTGCCACCCTTACCTAGAGGAAAGCCCCCAGTGGGACCTGAGCAGGCATTTGCTTGCTTATCCCTTCACCTCACACTTTCTTTCATAGGCATAAATTCTCTCGTACACGTAAACGCTCTCCAGTGGGATCTCTCCAGCTTCCCTTTGGAACTCCCCATGCAACAGCTCACAGGAATGAGATTGTTATTTGTGCAAATTGCGTGCTGATTGTTAAACTCTACCACTGAGGAGTAAGAATCTTCCCAGAAACCTCTAAATCTTTTCTTTTACAATGGCTTTTTCTTTCTTATCCTCGTTGTTAGTGAAAATGAGGTGCAACTTCAGAACCAGCACAGCAACTGAATAGCATCCCAGCCCCTCCATCCATGCCTGATGGTGAAGGTCAGGCGTTGTGGCACCCATCCAGCAACGCATTCCATGAGAAGGGAATAACTCGGGGAGCAAAGGAAGGATAGCAAAGAGGAACCGTATCTGCTATCAGAGGCAGTCTTTCTAATGGGTAGGCCATCCCTGGACAAATCTTTGAAGGAATTAGAAAGAAATTACATTCTTTGAACCATGTATTCAGTGCATTATCATATCCCTATCTAGACCGGCAGAAGCTAGAAGTAGCTTGTAAAAGCTGGAATATTCTAATAAAACCCAATGATTATATCCTTAATGTAGCAACTGCCCTCCATCAAATAGAAAATGATATACAGTATAGATATACCTCAAAGAAAGCCATTTTAATCTTCTGACTCTACTTCTGCAAAACAACAGTGTTTACTCATTTCCCACAAAGCCCTTTTCATTTCTAGGGAAATAAAAATGATAGATAATCCTTCCGTGGATGTGAGGATGGTTCTGTATTTAAAAGCCACCACAGAATTTAAATAAAATTATCATAAAGAAACAGGTAAGCAACAAGTACCCCTTTATGACACATTTCAGGCAACATCAACATAATTTCTTCAGATCTGTGTGGCTTCTTCTCTTCTGACCTCTGGTTTCTACTGCCTCTGGGATGACGGCATGTTTTTATCCATCTACACCAGAGAAGGCAAGCAGGCATGGTTTGTCACAGAATTCAGATGGCTTCCTTTGTACAGGATTTACTGCCGTTTCAAGGATGATGTAGTACCTGGCTGCCTATTGACAGGATGCAATAAAGCATGACATTCAGGAATTCTGGAAGTGCAGGCCAGTTTGTGTGTATGTGCATTCATGCATGCCCGCATGTGTATGTGTGTGTGTGTGTCTCTGTGTGAGCACACTGTATCCTGTGGAACCTTTTAAAAATATTTTCTATTTATCCCAGATTCTGAAGTCACGAAAGGAATAATTGTGGCTGAAAACACAGGAAAAGAATATTAAACAATGGGCAGAATTCTGATTCCTTTGTTTTCAGTGTAAAACAAAGCTGTAAAGAGGTCCCTCCTTGTTTTCTTTCTCTTTCTCTCTCTCTCTCCCCCACCTCCACCCACCTCTCTTTATAGAGACAGGGCTGAGCTTTGGGGAATAAATTTGACCTGAGGAAATGAAAACACTCTCCCTGTATAGCCCAAATAACGTGTCAACAAGAGATTTAAGGGAAACTTTGTGGTCACAAGACCCTCAATGAACTTAAAAAGAAGCAGGCTTGATTCTGAGCGAAGTATTCTGAATAACTAAAAGCCTAGTTGAATATTTCATGATTTTGAAATCTAGAAATAAAGTGCGTTCTGCTCAGAATTTGCAAGTGGTTGGCCACAGGCTTCATTTCTTAAAGCCCTGCAGCCTTCTGCCCTCAATAAAGAACAGTAAAAATAAAATAATAGGTGGGACTATATAAGGAGAAACTGAGAGAAAAGCTATTGCTTGTTATCCATATACAATATCATCAAGGTGGTCCCTGCTGAAACAAATCTGCTACAGATCTAAGGATGAGCAAAGAGAATTTATAGAAAAATGACTACCATCCTATTGGGTGGGTTCTGCCTGCACAATGAGAATGATGTCTGCAGCGACAACAGATTGCTGCCGATTAGAGTTTCCTTTTGTGTGTCTGGTGTGCTTGCAATTTCATGACACTGCTCATGAGCTGTGGACAGCCCAAATAGCAAAGGAACCCTTTAATCTCTGGCAACCTGTTGCAGCCAGTGACATAATTCCTGTTGTGCAAGTGGAGCTGCACAAGAGGATTTCAGCCCACATTCACCTATTTGTTCGATTAATAAAACAAGACACTAGCTTCATAAATTAGCTGGGGCACTTCTGTTTGACTCCACCCCTTTCATCATGCAGGTATAATTGCAGTTTCCATGTGAATGCACAAGGAAAGGAAGCCCCCATTCAGGCACGCTCTGAATGGGGGCTTCCTTTCCTTCCGAAGGAGAGGAAGAGGCTGATTCATGGACCCTTGGTGTGTTCGACAGGGCCCTGTGAATCAAACTATATGTTATGGGTGAAGGCCTATGCGGCAGCAACCTTTCCCTTCCTGGTAATGTGTGGACTGAGCAGAGCACAGTCAAGCTGAGAAAATGTTGCTGTGATAACATCATAGATTATGTTTTCTTTTCACATTACTACAGATAGAGTTGGAGAAGACATAGAACAAACACACACCTCCCTGTAGTTTGTAGTCTGGGCTTCTCCCATGGTATGGTGTGATGGCATTTAGTTAAATCAGATTTAGCAGAGCACAGCATAAAGGAATTTTCGTATGCCCATGAGGATGTGTCGGCTGGGAGTGGCCAGGCCAACGCTACCATTAGGCAGGCTGAGGTGACCGTGACAGGCAGTGGATGGTAGCAACAGCCCCTTGGACAGTCGTTCTGAGATTTTTTTAAAATTGTTGTTGTCTAAAAATGTAACTTTTCCAAGTTCTTCCTCAGTTTCTTTCCCATACATAACACCAGACTGGTACAGAATCAGCCATATAAAAGCAAATGTCTACTCTGTGTTGCTTTCATACAAAACAGTTCTGAGTTATAGATGCATTAGCTGTATTTAGGTGTAATCTTCACACATGTATTCCTTACACAAGGTGGAGTTTGTTCTGCCTCCCAGCTTCCCATAATCATTTTCCTCACACAGAAGAAAGAAGAAGAAGAAATGGTGTAGTAACCCTAGGAGCTCTACATGTGGGACTAAACGCATACAAATCTTGTGTGGGGCCCCTGTGTGGCTCTAATACAGTGGGGTCTCTACTTAAGAACGTCTCTACTTCAGAACAATCCAACTTAAGAACAGCTCCATTTGCTAAATTTTGCTTCTACTTGAGAACAGAAATCCAAGATAAGAACAGTAAAAAAACCTTTCCTGCTCTTTTTTTAACCTTAGGTCATCTTAGGTTAAAAAAAATTTCTCCCCCTAGTGGTAGAGTACGTATTAACCAGCTTTGCATTAGTTCCTATGGGAACTAATGCTTCAATGTACGAACACACCTCTACGTAACAAAAAAACATCCAGAACGGATTAATTGGTTTTCAGTCCATTCCTATGGGAAATTTTGCTTCAACTTAAGAATGTTTCAACTTAAGAACACCATTCCAAAACGGATTAAGTTCTTAAGTAGAGGTTCCACTGTAGTTTCTATGGATGGAAAAGAGCAGATACAGATTAAATGGGTTTCAATGCATTCCTATGGGAAATGCAGATTCAACATAAGAACTTTTCAACTTGAGAACCACCTTCCAATATGGATTAAGTTCTTAAGTAGAGACCCCACTGTACTGTCTTTCCTTGAGACAGGTCACATTTGCCTGAGAAGGGTGACAAGAGAAAGGACGAGGTTAGAGTGCAAGGTAATGCCAGACAAGTCCTGGGCTAACCCAACCATACTGAAACCCGCCGCCTACAATTCAGATGGACCCTTCTAGCCAACAAGATGAGCTGCTGAAGGTGGTGGCTAAGACTGAATGCTAGTCATGGCCCCATGCTGAACAAGAAGAATTTGCTGTTAGCAACACTGCCTCTGCTTCAAGTTCAGACACCCGGGACAGATGGAAATGCAGTCTCCGTTCTCCCCTGAGGTTTCCTAGGGATATAACATGAAAGCATCTCAGAGGCAATACAAGGTTCTTTTGGATCAGAATCTCAGTGAAGACCTCGTGTTGGTCAGGATGTAGAATGCAATGGTCTTAACACTGTTCTCTAGTTTTTCAGTGTGCAGACCAGCAGGACACCGTTGCTGTATATTTACTTCTTTATATTCACAGAGATAAAATGAACTCCTTGTTTTATTGTCTAACATTCGTATTTGTACGGGTTAGTATTTGCATTAGTGTTTGTATTCTCATTCATTTCCAGACGGAACAGCCTAGGTCCATTCTCCTTGTGCACATATTTATCCGACGGGCGGGGTGAGGTGGGGTGGCAGCATTTTGAAGAAAAGTGGATAACAAGATTATACACTTCAAGAGTTTGTGTGGTATTACTAGATTTTTGTGTGCGATAATTACATTATTGTTATGCTATTGTTAAGAAGAGCCATTCTGAATCAGACCAAAGGTCGATCTGAATGCTCAAAATAGAACTGAATATAACCAAGTATGTAACACTGCGTCCAGTTTAATAATGTGCCTTCTATCAGGTTTGCCTAGTAGGTTAATAAGCTAATATTTGTGAAGTGGCTTGAACATCTGGGATGAAAGAATAAGAATAGAAGTATTGATGGTGATGATGATGATCATCATGATGATGATAGGCTTGCAGACTTGGAACAGGCTGCAGCTAGTTACCTTGTTGATGTGGTAACTGGTAACGCCCTGTGCCAACACAGCGCTAAGAAACTGCTAGACCGTGAGGCACAGATCTGCCTTTCCTGAAGCCACCCGAAGGTTATCATCACGTACACGCTCGGTGCAAATGCGGAATAAGCAGGTCTCCTCTTTAATTTACCTTTTCTACATCGCTGAATCCTGAGCTAGGTATTGGGCCCGGAAGACTGCGCGGAGATTCATTCAGCAGACAAAAGGCCCTTCCTATTATTAATGGCTGGAGGAGGCCTCTGTGTAATCAAAGGGCACAGCTGCCGTGATGTACAGCCAATGACAAAGCTGGAGATCATTCCCTCTCCCCTGCTACAAGCTTGCTAGTGAGCAGCCAGGAACTTCCCGGGCTGTATATCTGCAAGATAAATTGCCCCCGGTGTGAATATACCTAGTGATCACAGTCTTGAAAAGTATTGTTATAACCCACCTCGTACAATCATTCTCAGAGTGACTCGGCTGCATTTTTCACCATTTCGCAGCGATTCTTGCTGTTTGTAAGTAGAAGGGAGATGCGGAGCAGAGATTTAAAGGCTATATGGAGGAGTCTTCTGCGGCTATCCTCATTCCAATTCTGAAACAGACGTCTCCTCCACCATTCACAGTGTCAGGCAAGCACCTTGCATGAGATATCCTATCTGATGCGTCTTCTGGGTGACAAGAATGAAGCAAACAGATTTATCTGTGAAAGGGATCTACAGAATTTACAGGAAATCTTTTGTTCTTCATTTTATGGGGGATAGGAGGGTAGCTATTCAGCAAGATCAGAAAACAGAAAAAAGACCTGGAATCTCTCTTGCATATGGATCAGACAAAAAGAAAGAAAAAAGAAAGAAAGAAAGCTGAAAATTTTGGTATAATGTTATGAGAATGTTTTAAACACCATTTTGGAAGGATGGAACCACTGAAGATTGTAATTAATAGCCTGATAGGTTTCCAATAATTAATGTATTTAAATAGATCCTTGTTTTTAGCTTTGGGCAAGGAAAACTGCTAACAACAAGCAAATTAGACAACAATACAATTCCGAATTCTGAAATAATGCTAAAAATTATGCATGCACGTGCTGTATATATGTGCAGTGGAAAACGTCATAAAGATATTTTTGAGAGGGTCTGCCTTGCAATCAGATTGGCAGTGGGGACATTAACTCACCCATGATGCACGCATGCACAACACAGGGGAAGTCTATGCGGCTCTGTGACCTTTTCATGAACCCAGCAAGAGCGAGGGAGAGATCACCAAAGGTCAATGGTCATGCTGATCACAAATAAAATTCAGATTTATCCATGCGGAGATGGGTGTTAATTAGACTGTTTATGCTTTGAATAAAATGCTACTCATGTTTGGAACTGTTGCCGCATGTCTATTTTTGTTTTTTTTTTAAAGGTGCTTGAGGCTCCGTGCTGCATTCCACTTACAAATTCGCTGCAGGACTGCAGTAATCTTATCAGAAGGTTTAACCAACACCATTTGCTGCATTTGCTTGCCAATTTATTAAATGTAATGGATCTGTTTTGAGCAGGGGTGAGAATTTTTATTCACTTCAATGTCTGATGTGAATTTGTCAACATCTGCAAATATTTTCAAGTATTGGTTGAAAAGAACTTGATATTTTTTTTAAAGAAGAGAATGCATGAAAGAATGCAAAACTGACACATTCATCCAATCTAAATCTATTTAAAATTACTGTATTACTGTTAAATCTGTTTAAAGACTGTGACTGTATTACTGCTAACCATCTCATACAGCATGAACAGAGAAGCATTTTAGTAAGCAATGCACAACAGAAGTCAATAGCTAGGAGTATGTATGTTTCAGCATATGAGGTCATGTGTGTAAAATAAAAGCATGGACTGGCATTGCTATAAATTTAATAGGAATAAATAAGCTTTACATTTATTTAACCACTAACCACAATAAACACTTTCGATTCATAGCAAATCATGATACATTAATGTCTCCAATCCAGTCTCTTCTTTACATTGTGCATTGTATTTACCCTACATCTGTACTGCCACAATTCATCTGTCCAACCTACAGATGAAAAGCCCTATTTAAAACTCTATTCAGGGGTTTTAACCACAGCTTGAAAGCATTTTTACTACAAATCCCAGAATCCCCCAATCAGCACCACTTTTTGCCATGTTGGTTGGGGGGTTCTGGTTGTTGTCCAAATGATCAGCATTTCCAAGCTCTTCCACTATCTAGTTTAAGTTAACATTTGAGGGTGGGGATGTTGCAGCTCTACCCCTTTCCCTGCTGCTCTCTCTCTCACACACAGGAGAGTCTGAATGATGGAGGGCGGATGCTTTCCATGCAATTTTGAACCCTGATTTCCTAGTGCTCAGCATGACTTTGAGATTCTCAGGGATAAAGAAGCCCATCTGCTTCCAACTGTTCTTTTTCCACGTGAGGTGAGTAACGTCGGAGCAAAGCAAAAAAAGCAAAGTGTGCTGCTTATATACCGCCCCATAGCACTCAAAGCACTCTCTGGGCAGTTTACATGTTAATTCTTCAGGCTACACATGCCAGCCCCCCAGCAAGCTGGGTACTCCATTTACCGACCTTGGCAGGATGAAAGGCTGAGTGAACCTTGAGCCGGCTACCTGGGATTGAACCCTGGGTCGTGAGCAGACTTTGACTGCAATGCAGCAGTTTAACCACTGTGCCAGGAGGCAGCAGGTGAGAAGAGAGGACTGTCGGCTTTTGGATACTAACTTAAACTAGTTGGGAGGTCCCTGTAGTGTAGGGCTACAGGAGTGTGATATCGATTCTATTCTGTACAACAGCATTGTCTTTGAAAAGTATGGGTCCAAATCACAACTGGTGAGCCTCCCATAAAATTTCCTGGACCTGATTTCAAAAGACCACCATCATACAGTGTATGATGAACTTAAAAGGCAATGCCTTTCTTGGATGAAGCAGCAACTGGAGCACTGGCAGAAGCATAACATGTTTTGTTAATTGTCACAGAGCTCAAAAATCGAATCTGTTCACCATAGCGTCAGATGGAGTGGTGGACAAATAATTTTTAATTAACCATTTTAATTATTTAATCATTATTATTAATGTTAGAGACCAAAGGATTGACAGAGAGAATACCACGTAACACATTGGTTAACATTGTTGGCTGAAAATGGCAAATCGTATTGTTGGTCTCAAAAATACTCCTTGTGGAGTTTAAGGGTGTAATAAGACAGGCCTTTGTCCTGCTCTTTGGTTCACTAGGAAGACAGGCTGGTTCACTCCTTTTGCAAGTGATAAAATGATGTAAATGCTAGAGTGAACCAAGCTGTCTCCAGAGCGTTCCTCCTCGCACCTCTCTGGGATCCTATCAGGAGATACTATGGTTTCAGTGCAAGTAAGATTACTCCATTTGGGTTTGTTTCCAGCATGTGTGATTCCTAGGACTCAATCAAGCAGAATCTGTAGCTTTAAGAGTCTCTTCCACTTTCAGGTTCCCAGTATTGTTCAGTGGCTTAAGAAGACAGCTTAGTAGTTTCACAACACTGAGAAATAAAACACTTATTCTGCTCCTCCCTGGAGAGGCAGAGGAAGGAAGCAAAATAAACAAACAAACAAACAAACAAACAAACAAACAAATAAATAAATAAATAATAAAAAGCATATTAGGACAGCGCTGATGCACTATACTACTTAGATTTTTTTTCTAAATTAGAGATTTGATCCCAGAAGGAGGTGAGAGAAGGGAGATATTTTGGTTTTGGCTTTGTTATTTTCATAAGGGAGGCAGGACAAATAGGGGCACCTGGGGAGTGCCTGCTATTGGGACGCAAGGATTGCACCAAACAGCATAGTAGACATCTACTCGACCTTAAGCAACCCTATCTATCCCAGTCCAGTTGAGCCTCTGCAGACTGTTTACTAACCTATCACTTTCGAGAATGGGCACCCCGTTTAACGATGAAATTGCATAGCGATTAACTTTTTGCGATCGCATTGCGATCGCATTGTGATATTTTAAATGGGGAAAATCGCTTTGTGATGATCGGTACCCTGTTTCGCTTACCAATCATCGCAAAGCAATGATTTTTTAACAGCTGATCAGGGGTTCCAAAATGGCCACCGGGTAAAAAAAATGGCCACCCGTTGTTTTCTGGGACGGATTCCTCGCTTACCGGGCAGCGAAAATGGCCGCCGTATGGAGGATTTTCGCTTAAAGATGAGTCTGAAGCCCATAGGAACGCATTGAAGGGGTTTCAATGCATTCCTATGGGCTTTTTAATATTGCATAGCGACGAAATCGCTTTGCAGCGATTTTTGCTGCACCGATTATCGTCGCTATGTGAGGCACCACTGTATATACAAATTCCACAATTCAACTGCTGGATGAAGATGGTGGGACCTGTGTAGTCCAACCCATCTGGAAAGTTCCAGGTGGGGGAATACATGTTATCTACCGATCTCAGTGCAATTAAATGTGCCTGAGATGTGCCATATCGATGATCTTCTTTCCACCTCTGGAATCATATATATATGCTGCTGATTCATATATCCTTCAAACACTGGTGATGAAGAATGGCATCAAACTTGAACCTTTTGTGTTGAAGTGGCTCTACAAATGCCTGCATGTGTCTTTGAAAATAACTTTTAAATAACAATGGGAATACATTATTCATTGCAGCAGATACAACAAAATAATGTCATTTCCGCTTGTTATGTTTCTTTTCAAATGTTACTCTGCTGTGGCCCCTGTAGGTGCCCACCCTAGTTATAGATAACAGCGTGACTTTACTTGTTAATTCCAGTCTCAAGTGCAAACACAGCGTGTTTCGGTTCTGAAGGGTGCAAGTATCTAGAAGTAAACTGGTCAGGCAGGTGAACAATGGACTTTTGAAACAGTCCCCCCTGCCAAGGCTCGCACAGTCAGAAGAAATAGTGAAAACCTGCTCAGGATCAATATACAGTTTATGCATGTTAATTCAGAAATAAAAGGCCTATATTACTCAAGAGTAAGCATCAGAGAGGATATGGAGAGCATCCAAACCCAACCTTTTCTCTGTACTAGAAGCAGTGGTGGTGATGGTGGTGATAAACCACCCAGCAATAACCCCAAAGCAGTCCTTTGCAGGTAGAGTCTTCTGCTCCAACTCTTCATGGACTGGAGCAAATTGAGTGCATAAGAAGTAGGGAAGGAATCCACACAAAAACATTAGTTTGTTTATTTGATTTTTCTCCCCCCCCCCTTCCCCAGTTTAGCAGCACATTCTACTGTTACAGAAACTATTCACATTGGCAACAGAAGGGAATGCAGAACCGATGACTACAATCAAGAATGCATCTCAAATCCACCCTTTCATGCAGTGGTAGAATCAGCAAACGGAGTAATTCAGTTCCCTCTCGCCCCCCATCCCCTCCTCCAGTTTATGAATATGGGATATTGTGGTTCTATAAACATGATTCAAGATGTCAGGAAATGGCCCGATATTGCTGCACAATATCGGACCCGTGTTGCCAGCAGGAAAAGGGATGTCAAGCTTTGCATAGCAAAGGGCAGCCTGAATGTTGGCAGCACTAGTGGCAGCAGTCAAGATGGTCTACACAGGATCCTCTCTTCTGCTCACGACCACTCACAAAGTGAGGCCAAGCAAGGAAAAATCCCAGAAGCTGAGACTTTTTTGCATGATTTAATCACTTCTCATCCAAACACAAAGCAAATATCAGGGCTGTTTTTCAACAAGTGTGAATGGTAATGAGCAGGTTTGCCTCCGTTCCGTTGATATTATTCATTATCTTTCTTGCTTCAAACAGTGCAATGGACTCAACAGCATGCACCCACCAGCTTTCTCCCTAGTCACTTCCCCACTCTCCTGGCCAACAGGACACAACTGCAACAGACATGTGCAAACACATCCATGCTAAGCCAGTGAGCCTTGGAGCCAGCTGGCCGTGGGTGGGCTAGGCTGTGAAGACACCTCATAGACAAAGCAAGCAATCAAAGAAAAGTCTCCTCCTCTGGGGCTGCTGAGAGGGATGGAGGGAGCAAAGCAGTTTTCTGAGACGTCAGCCCAGCCGGTGTCTCCAGACTCATTCTGGCAGAAAAGAAGAAGCCTATGAACTTGCAGAAAAGACAAAAGCTTTGAGACAGTCCCCTTCTCTGAAGAAGAAGAAGAATAAAAAAGGGCAGGCTTTGAAATTTGACCTTCTTTTCATCTGCTTTTCCCATGTGATAATAATCTTTCCATGTCTGTGTATATGACTTGATTAAAAGATATTGCACAACAGATATTAGCAACATGCTAGATAACAAAGGCTGAGTCCTCACACATGTTGACTTTCTATTAGGCAAACCCATTAACTTCAGTATTTTGGTGCCTTATGTGACATCTTGGACTAAACAGCTGCAGAGGATAAAAGCTGGTTTACATAACTCACTTTGAAATGGCTTTGAGAGACAGTTAGCTAGATGGTGCTGATCCTTTCCAGCTTGTTTTAGCTTCCCTACTAACGAGTTTAGGTGCAACAAATGCTCATTAGATCCTAGGGGGAAGAAAATCACATTTGGAAAACCCAATTTCTGTGTTGAAATACTTACGTATTGTCAAGTCAGAGCCAACTTATAGCAACTCTAATAGGTATATTGGTTCCCAGTGTGGTGTACTGGATAGAGTGATGGACTAGGACTCTGGAGAACAGGGTTGACATCCTTACTTGACGATTGAAACTTTAAGACTTTAAAAATTCAAGTATAAAAACGATTTAAAAACTTTTAAAAAATGTATTGGGGCATATAATTCCCATCAAGGCTTACTTAAGTGGAAACACTTCTTGATCCAGAAAAATATATCATTGCCAGCAGGGTAGCCATGGTTCCATCATGTACAGTATGTGAATATTCATATCTGTGCTGGACATTTGGGGGGAAAAATTGGCACTAAAAAGGAGAACTGTGGGAAGGATAATGGCAGCATGACCATCAGAGGAAAAGTGGGCTGGTAGCTGTCCAAGTGGAGTTGTGTGAATGGGAGTGGGTGGGGGAGGAGTAGCAATTGTCCACAACACAATGGCAGGAAAAGAGCTGACACTCACAATGATATGGACATCCATAGCCAATTTGGATCATTCATTCACACCACCACGATCAGAGAACTATGCCCACAGTAATTAGGATAAGCAGAGGTAACTATGCAATAGCTGTAGGGTGAGAAACTGCAGGCAGCATGGTTTGCTCCAATGTCACAACAGATCAGCATTTGTGTCTTGTGAAGTCAGCAGAGTAAAATGCAGCAACAGTAATGGGGCTTTCCCCCCCCCCACTTATGTACATCTTGTCGTGGGCAGCACACAATAGTATTTAGCTTATAAGTAGACAGAATGACATAAAACTCAGATACAGTATTCCTTCGCTGGTCTGAGGATGTGACAAGATGGCAGCTGCTCTCTGTCCCTTTCTCTCCCTCTCTCAGTTTCCCACGTGCTTCCGCAATTCTAACTCAACCAGCTATGCTCAGTTTTGGCATAAGGATGTCTGATGGAACTCACCCACCAGACACAGCAGAGTTAGGTTTGAGGGACCGTATTTGTTAATAATGAATTAATTCCTTGTCTAACAATGTTTTATTCAAGGCAATTTGAATCTGCAGCTTTATGGGCTATGAAAGGAATGGTCCTCTCTCTCTCTCTCTCTCTCTCTCTCTCTCTCTTTCTCTCTGGCTGCACTGATTATAATACATCCTTTTTAAAACCCACTGTTTGAGTTGAATACAATACAAGGCACACATACGAGGAAGAAAACTGCACTAGATTCAACAGGTCCAGCTTTTGGAGAAAGATGCCAAGGATAAAACCACAGGAGATGCAAAGAGTCTTCAGCCCTCGAAGAGATTACTGTAATACACAGGGCTGTTGAATCCTAGCAAAACAAGCAACAAATTACTTTTAAGCACAACTTTTTCATCTCCCTCTCCCCAGAAGCTCCCATGCCGCACACCGCCAGTATTCTTTATTCTATGAAAAGTCACTTCCTTTAGGAAGATATTTGGAAAGTCTGGAAACATAATCTGTATTATCATTCTCTGTTACAGCAGTAATTGTAGGATTCAAATGTACGCATTGTTAATATTTCACTAATACCCTTGATTAAACTTTGTTTACAAATACAGTTTTGTTTTCTTCAGAAGCGGAAAGAACAATAAATTACAAGTCAGGTCAATATTCTGAGGACATTTTAAAACTGGTCCTTTTAAAAATTAGCTAATCAACCAATCAACTGGCCAAATTTGTAGGTTCATCTCTGCTCATGATATTTTATGGATTCCATCACAATAATATAACAAGACACTAACAATCATAAACTGATACCAAGTCGTTTTAGTTCAGAAATAATTATACCCTTGGTGGCATTTTTTTTTTAAAAATGTACTTTTCTGACTCTCCCCTCCTCACCTTAAAATTGCTAACATGGGAATATGAACCTGTCCAACATAATAGCTTTCATTTGCTCAGGAAATGGTTAAGTCACAACTGGTCACCTATGTTATTATCTCAGGGAAATGCTTTGATTTGTTTCCCACACAAAGCCAGAGTCATCTGTTTTACTAACAGCTCCTATCAGAGAAGAACCTTGATGCCAAATGTCTTTCTTTTTTCTTTTCTTTTAAGGGGGAAAAATACCGTCTCCTTCACATTTGACTTTGCCAAGGATACTGATTTCCCTCTTAAGGGTCAGATTTCATAAAATATGGGTCAGAAGGCTGTAAAAGGTTAGTTTTTTCTCTCTCTCTCTTTTCCTCAAAATTGCTTTCTAAACATTTCAGGAGATTTCAACAGAATTCATTCTTATTGGTGCAGCCATATTATCAAGGGGGGGGGGAATGAAACAAAACAGAGGGTCAAGCTATACATTACAGCACAGAATTAGAAGAGGGGATTTCTTAAGTGATGAATGTATCCACTCCTAACTACAGGAAATGGTCATATCTTCTGTATTTTGCAGACGAGCATGTCTGTTTTATGTTTGGCTCTCTGGATGTCTATATGGGCTTTGTATGCAAGTCTGATTTCTCAGACACAAAGGTCTCCCAGAATCACGTCCCATGATTTCAGCTTCCAATGACATGTTGACCAGTATCTTGTTCAATATTTTGCAGTGTAACTGCAAATGCAGAAGTAGTTGTGGCAACACAGAGAGATCTAGTTACCTCCCATTTGTCGTTAGTGCATGGAAAATGGAACAGAATATTGTTACATCTAATATATAATGTGGCCCACAGGGATGTTTTCTACAGCTACAAAGAAAGCACTGAGAGGATTTCTAGAACCGTGTGTGCCCCATGATCCTCTATGACAGTGGTTCCCAACCTTGAGCAACTCAGGGGTTTTTGGACTGCAGTTCCCAGAAACCCCTGGCCAGCATAGCTAGGGGTGAAAGCTTCTGAGAATTGCAGTCTAAGAACACCTGGTTGACCCAAAGTTGGGAACCACTGGCCTAGGATAAGCCCTGCCCCCTGTTCAGACTCGATAGATAACCCAGCATCAGTGACTCATATTGTGTGGGTGGTTCAAGGGACATGTGGCAGAGGCAGTTCTTTTTCACGCCTGAGAAATCCGGCTTCCAAAGGAAGAAGGTGGTTGTGGCTGAAGACTGGTCACAAAAGAAAGTGGGAAAGCTTGCAGAGGATGGGAGATGGGAAATACTCTTTCAATGAAAAGGATACACTATATGCCCTTAAGAAATGATTTCTTCTCATGGCAAGAGATCAGGAATATGCCGGTGAGCCCAGAGATGGCACCTGTGAGGAACATCTTCTCCACAAGCAAGCAGGCAGGGACAGGTGGGCAGCCAGCTTAGGCTCATTGCTTCAGGAGATCTCACGTGCCCGCACGCATTGCTCTGCTCACATGGCACATCCTAGGATGATCTATCTGATCGTTATGATTAAGTTTTCTTTCAGCAGTGACAAGCTGTCAGACAAAGCAGGGAGCGGGAAGAGGTGTCAGAATGTAGACACTGTGAGGGTCACCATGTCCTGCTCTGCACTCTTGAGGCGGCTTGTACTGCAGCCTGAGTGAAATTGTGATTCCTCGGTTTTAGAGTGATGTCATTCCCCTGCTCGGATCACAGGCTGCCTGGGCTTGTACCCTTTTAAGACACCCTTCTGTTTTCACGTGTCATGGAAGAACTGTCCTGTTGCCCAATCTGAAGCGCTGCTTTCTAGAGATGGAATTGTGACAGTCGATCTTGGCTTATGCCACTGCTTGGGAATGAATCAGTCCAACCCTTCACGTATGTACTCTGACGGATTTAATGCAACTACAGTACTTTAATTCAGACAAGATTTTTTTTTTTTTGGAAATCTGGGCTCTCATTTCACAGACTTTCATAAAGGGATCGTCTTTTCATGAATAAAGAAACTTTTTTGATGCAAGCATCTTAGGAAGCAAACAACAGTCTACCCTGTTTCCCCAAAAATAAGACCTAACCTGAAAATAAGCCCTAGTATGGTTCTTCAGGATGGTTGTAAAATAAGCCCTACCCCCAAAATAAGCCCCACTTAAGTGAAACCCTAACCCTCCACCCTTGTGCAGCATTGTGCAGCAACCAGAAGATGACATGACTGTAAAATAAGACATCCCCTGAAAATAAGCCCTAATGCGTTTTTTGGAGCAAAAATTCATATAAGACCCTGTCTTATTTTCGGGGAAACACGGTAGTTATTGGATTAGTGTCTTGATGGGAATGGCTATGTGTGCAGCAACTTGAAAAAGTGCCACTGAAATGACTGAAGCCAAGCTGCCCCAAACAAGGCAGGCGGCCTTGTTCACGCAGATGCCGGGTCTGTAAGGCTAACTGTGGCCCCATCTGCTCTTTATGCACTCACAGTGGAGGCGCCTCTGTAGGGACTTTAATGTCCACTAGGACTAAAAACAACCATCCCCATTCATTGCCTTCAGTGTGCATGGACCAAGGGTAGTAGATTCAGGGCTTGAACTATAACACCTGAAACGACTCTCACTAACGTTTTACGTTTTACCCAGATTGCCTTCTAAGGACACAACAGTATATCAAGTCAATAACCTTTTAAGATGCAATCAAAGCAGTGTTGTGTGACACTTTATTAATGAATGTTTTAATATGGTGCATTAAAACTAACAAACATGGAGATCCGTGCCGAGTCTTCAAAATTAATATTCCATTAAACATTCTATTCTAAAGATGGATAGGCTGGGTCTGTCCCCTCCCAAACTGATGATAAGCCTTGTGACTTTAAATACAGGCTATCATTGTTCTTGTTATTGGATTCCCCCCCCCCTCAGCCCTCCCGCCCCAATACATTTCTGAGACCTTAGAAATAAAATAAAAATTTATTTTCAGGAAACACTGTTAGATCAAGGAAGGGAGATGCCTTCTGGAATGCATTTTCTGCTTACGTCACACATCTGGCTAGAAGGACCGGATGCTTGAGACTTGGAAGAATAACACGCATCCCTGCTCTGCTGTCCTTTTACCTCTTCCTTGCTTCTCTTACAAATCCTCACTTGGACTTGTAGCCCACTAGAGCTGGGAGTTCATGCACACAAATCCACAGTTAACACTGCAATCCTGTACATGTCTACTCAGACATAAGACATTTGGGGTTCAATGAGACTTACGCCTAAATAGGTTCACACAGGTTTGCAATTACTGAGTTGGAACAGAAGGGAATGTACATGAATTTTGGGGAGAGTGGTAGGGGGGGCACTTAGCACATCCCTTTGGATATTGTTAAACTTCCATTCCTAGCACTCACTCCTCTCCATTGGCTTTGAAGCTGGGGCAGATGGGAGCTGCAGGCCACCAATATCTGGAGGGCCAGAATTTGGCAACCCCTTGTTACAATGATTAAGGCAGGCCAGCATTTCTCCACCAGTGTCAGGCCAATGACAGCATCTAAGGAAGGATGCATAAATAAACAAATTAAATAATATCTACATGACCATGTCTGTTTCAAACTGATGAACTCTTCTTGGTGAAATAGAAACTGACAGATATTAATAGCTATGGAGATTGCTACATGTTCATCTCTTCCCTATCTTAAAAGAGGTTCCCAAAGCAGCATCCTGATCTCTGTTGTTGTTGTTGTTGTTGTTGTTGTTGTTGTTAAGAGGATTGGGTATTCCCTGCATTTAACCTCGGTGCTGGAAATACCTTTCCTCAGAAATGTGTGCCTTCTCAATCAGATGTAGAAATTAACCCCATGTTTTCCTTCCAATGTCCAATCACAAAATAAGACACACTAAATGGCAAGTATGAAGGTGGAGAAAACAATGTGCTGCTGGAAACAGGCGTCTTTCACCACATGAGGGAGCACCTCTTCTAAGAAAAATGCTAAATACTGTACATTGATAATGTTGATGCTGGGTTTAGTTTCTTTCAGGAGGAGATCAGGGGCGGCTCATGACATTTTCTAATATTTTGGTTGATTTAGAGATACCAAAGCTGAGCACAGATGTGGACAGACATAATTAACATAGTTTTGTTTGTTTATGATTTATTTGTATCCTGTCTTTCTGCTGGCAACGAAAACAAACCCACTGCCCCGCAACTCACCTCCAGAGGTGTACACCAGCACCTCTGGGTACATCCAGATTCCAGATCCCTGCTCAGCCCTCCTCCCCTCCTTTCTCTTTTGGCTGAGCTAAACATGAAGAGTGCTGCCATAATAACAATCTTGCATGCTTTCTAACAGTGTGCATCAGTGGGAGGGGGCTTTTCTCTCCTTTTCCAGCAGCCTATTGATAAGGTTCCCCACCCACTTCCTATTTATTTTCTTCAGTCCCTTTGCTTGTTTGTCCCTCTTTCCTTTCCTGACATCCAAGCATGTAGCAAGCATGGAGGATGTCTCTTCCACATATAGGGACACCATTTTCCCCATTTTCCCCTACTGACTGTAACTATAGACAGCAACTCTGTAAAGAAACCTTTTTCCCCCTATCTTAAAGTGCTTCCAGGGTGATTTTTAACATATAAAGTGCTAGTTGCTGTGAAAAGAGGTGGCCTGCTAAGACTTAAGCAATTCTCTCCTGCTTTCTCTGTGCAGTTGTTATTGGGTTCTCTGATACTATAAAAGGAATTAGCCAAATTTTCCAGTTTAAAAAAAAGGAGGCTTAGCAGTTTTATTTTTTATTTTGAAGGAAAAGAAGCTGATTGGGCAAAGAGAAACCATCACAGAGTAAACAGCAATCTCGCTGGGTCCGTGTCCCCCCCCCCCCCCCGCTTTTACAACAGAATCTGAAAAGAACAAGGTAAAGGATACTCTAGCCAGGAAGCGCCAAGTAACCCCCACACACACACACCAGTGGTGGTGCTCTTCTTCTGAGCTTGGCCACTTCTAGGCATGGCAAGTAAACAAGGGAAGGCAGCTGCTATTACAGTACTGCCTCCTTCCTTGCTCACCCTCCCTGCCCCTCACAGCCAAAAGGATGGATGGAGGGCCCCACAATGCCACCTATGAAACAAGCACGAATGGCCATCTCCACTTGCATTGGAGGACTCATCTCCCGCTGGCCAGTGCAGTGCAAAGACATCCGCCCTAATCTAACACTAACACTAACACTAACCCTAACACTAACTGCTCAGGCAGTAAATGTGTATTTACATTCTAAAAGTTAAAGCATAAGTCACAATGACCATGCCATTAGAAGCAGAACTCTCCTTAAGGGGCTATGTTTATTTCTTTATCCCAGAGCCAGGGCCCTGAGTTTTGGATGCTGCTTATTAGCTTGCCATTGTTTGTCAAGGACCTGACTCATTTAGAAATCTAGAGGGTAATGATAGTTTGAGGTTTACTTCCTCCCTCCCCCTCTAAATCTGAAGGTTTCTCTTTCTTTTATGGGAGGCACCACATTCTCTATCTCCTTTTTCTTTGGGGTGGGAAAGATTCCTCAGGGTGAGGTGGGAGAAGGTGCTGCCTGCCCCAGATGTCAAATCGCTACTTGCAGCTCTGAATGGATTCCTTCTGTTTACAAAACTGGTGTCTCTTCCAGTTCTACTTTTGAGTGGTGGCATGGTTGGGATCAGGCTCAGCCTTCTAAATCGTCCATGGTATCCCAACAATAGAGGATAACTGAAAAGACAATGGTGGAGGCTGTCCCCTGGAGCAGCTGTCATCTGCTCCATCTTTATTGGTAGCATATGGAGCCATCCCCGGTCAAAAGAAGGACATGTCATTTTTCTATTTGAGATACAAAAATGTCCATACCCAACGTTGGTTTGAAAGAATGGCTGTCATACTACAGCTTTCTTACCCCCAAATGGAAAAAAAAAACAAAATAAAACTAAGAAATGAAACAATCCAACAGGAGAGAAAAGCTGAACATCAGTGATCTCATTGGGACTTAAAGATCTAATTGCTCAACGCCTGCTAATGAGAATCAGGCTAGAACAAAGCTGCAGTATCGTGCCAAACTATTACGATGAACAAATTCTCCAAACTTCCATGTAGCCATCTGTATGTAATCAAAGATTTTTCTCACCAAGCACTTCACAAAGGGCATTTCCCCCCCCCCCCAAAGGCAAACACATAACAATACAGCATGTGCAATTGCATACTGTACATACTAAGAGGCAGGGCATTTTAAAAGTCCCAGCTGCTGAGCTACTTAACGCTTTCAATCATGACCCTAAAGACAGCAAAAGGAAGGAATACTGTGCTTCCAAATCTAGATGTTCAACTGTGTCACACTGTAAAACATCCTTCTCAAACCTTAACTATGGAAATGGAGGACATCTAGCCGCCTAGAGTGGTCCTCTCGCACCAGATAGGCGGGGTATAAATCAAATAAATATATAAATATATAAATAAACAATATAGGGAGGAGTCTTCATAGATATACAAAGGAAAGGTATACCATCTCTCCCTAAACTTGTTTCTCATCCCCAGCCCCCTTATTACTCTTCATTTATTGTGTACCTTTTATTATTATTTTTATAGAGAGGGTTATGGCCCACATTTATTTCATCCAAGCCCTTACATTCAAGTTTTCTAGCACACTTTATTTCCAAATGAGATGCCACTAACATGTTTGCCAAGAGATTTGTTAAGTTGTATATGAACATGTGAAAGGAAGTCCTCTTGAGACTGAACTACTGCTCTGATCAATAGTTGTACTTCATCCTACATCCTCTCACCCACACGTTGAGGTATCTCCCAGATTTGCACGCTCTGTCACAGAGAAACTAGAAACTATAAGTGACTAGACATTGCTATGAGTTTCACCCAAATGCCATTTTGAGGGACACGGGGGGGGGGGGGGACAAGAACACATAGGTTATTACATGGCTTAAGTGCTAGAAGTGGACAGGGGGAAAATGCATTTTGTGATTTTTACAACTGCAGTTGTAATGGTAAATGACTAAAACAAAACCCTCGGATCTACATCTATAACTACTTGCTTTATAATGTTGTTTCAGAGCTTTGCTCTTCAATAGAAACAATGTACTGAGGGCCTCATTTCTGCAATTCTGCTTATATCAACGTGTGTGTATTAAATACACAGTTGAAAGATCACTGGATAATTGTAGAGAAAGGGGAGATTAAAAAGAGGGTAAAATACTATTCAGTTTTTTCAGTTTCCAATGTCATCTTCAGCAGTAAGCTAATAAAAAGAATTATTATTATTATTTATTTTATTTATATCCCGCCTATCTAGTCAATAGACCACTCTAGGCGGCTTACAACAGGGATAAAACAATAACTAAGACAAGTTATATAAAAACGCATTCAACAGTTAGATCAAACACAAGGAAAGAGAAAAGAGGGGAATCAGGAATTGGCTGGGGGGGGGGAAGACCTGCCGGAACATCAATGTTTTTAGTTGTTTTTGAAAATACCCAGCGAGGGAGCCGCGCGAATATGAGGAGGAAGGTTGTTCCAGAGGCGAGGAGCCACCGCCGAGAAGGCCCGATTTCTTGTCTTTTCCTTCCGGGCCTCCCTCGGCGTTAGGCTCCTCAGCCTCACCTCCTGGCTCGCGCGAGTGATACGGGTAGATCTTGGTGGCAGAAGGCGTTCCACCAAATATCGAGGCCCTAAACCGTTTAGGGCTTTGTATGTGAGCATCAACACTTTGAAGTCGATGCGGAATCAGATGGGCAGCCAATGCAAAGCGGCCAGAGTGGGTGAGATGTGTTGGAATTTCTTCACCCCACTAAGAAGTCTGGCCGCCGCATTCTGCACCATCTGAAGTTTCCGCAGCAACCTCAAAGGCAGCCCCACGTAGAGTGCATGACAGTAGTCTAATCTTGAGATTACGAGTGCATGCACCAAAGTGGTGAGCGCCCCAACATCAAGATAGGGCCACAGCTGGGTTACCCGCCTGAGATGGTAAAAGGCAGTTCGGACCACCGACGTCACCTGGGATTCCATAGTGAGCACCAAGTCGAGATGGAACCCAAGCTGCGGACCCCATCCTTGGCAGGGAGGGTCACCCCCCCCAAAGGAGAGGGAGTTTCCCAATTGTGTAACATGGAGTGACACAATTGTTATGTGGTCAACATTAAATATCAAGCACTCTAACGGGGGGGGGGGGATAATTACTTATTTAGCCTTTTGTTTTACGTCATGTATATATCTACATACCACCTCAGACAAAGGCTGTTTATATGTTTTTGCCTGCTGACCTAGAACAGAGTTTGTTCAGTAAAGAAACATCCCTTTTAATATGCACGGTTTGTTACAGGAGCAGCTCAATTCATATTTCCATGGCTTTGATGGTAAGTGAACAGCAGTAGCAATATTAATCAGCAGTAACCTGTCAGTGAACTCTGAGGCTAATATGATGTAGCTATGATTTTACCATCAATCAGACCTGAGCAGGATCTGGAAAATCCTTGCAGCACAGCCTCGGAAAAAAAAAATCTAATTGTGCAAAAGCTTCATCTGTTTCCAACATTTCTATTTTATCTGCCATGGAGCTTTTTTGGCCCGCAACATAGCCTTTTATTATTAGCCTTATTGCATTAGCAGGTTTGAGAACATATGGGAGTGGAAAGGCTGAATTTCAGAGTTACCCCACATGCTATCATTCCCTCCCCCCATTCCCTCCCCCCTTTTTTCCTTTATATGGAGAATCTATCTTGTTTTGCCTAGAAAGAGATATACTTGGGACAAATTCAGATTTAGCCAATATTTAGCAGATCTACTGAAATCAAGGGGATGTAAGCTATTCAGAGTCAGCACAACTCCCATGGATTTCAATGGGTTTGCTGTTCAGAACCTAGATCCAATTCATGGTTTGGTTTGAACTTTTGAAGCTACTGATCTCATCGACAGGGCAAGCCACGTTGCTATATTTATGTACTGAACAAAAACAATAAAAAGGCCCTCTGCAGTAGCCCATGCCTGCCTGTCAGCTTATAGCTGGTAGAAACAACATGGGGCTGGGAGGTTCTTCTCCATGTGGTGCGGTTCTTTCAGCAACGGAATTGGGAAACAGAGAGAAGATGGTGTCAGAGGAAAGGAACAATACAAATACCAGTATAAACTGAAAAGTAAGGTTCCGAACTAATGTACTACAAGTTTTCTGGACCGGAGAATTTTATCAGATAGCTCTCCCTAGCATAATTATTAGTGTAAGGATAGCTCAGTGGCTTAGGTCTCTGGTTGCGGGTTGCGAGTTCGATTCCCCACTGTGCCTCCTTGACTGGGGCTCTGCAGTTCAAGGATGATGATGATGATGACGAGTAGAGCAGCAGCAGCCATAGTAATAGTAGCAAAATAAAAGAAATCCAAGAGAGCAGTATTCCAAACTGTACAACACTGTATCATTTTCCTTTAACTGATTTCTTTTCTAGAAAACCCCTCTACAGCTTGGAACTACAGATTGCAGGAACTGTGTGATTGCTCATCGCTCACCACTTTCCTAGGAGGAAATTCTAGGAGATCTCTTGTACAGATACAGAGGTAAATATAACGAAACTTCCAAAATAAGTCTATTAATATGAAGTGTCTTGCCAGAGATGGGATCCTTTATATAGGAATAGAACTTTAAAAAAAATCACCATTCATCATTATCACCACCACCACTACCATCATCATTATCATCATCATCATCATCATCATCATCATAATTATCATTATTATTAATTGCATTCGCTTCTAGTGTAGAAAGGGCACCTCTCCCATCATGTCCTGAGGCACAGCCTTTTCCCGATACGGTGGCAGAGTTCCAGGAGAAGCATCAACGCTCCCAATAGATTTCTGTTTCTGAGCATGGGTTGTCCTGTGCAGTTTTATGGCTGTGCGGCTTCCTAAACCTCCCCTGTGGGAGATTCTGTCTACTAAGATGGAGAGGACCAAAAGGCCATCTCCATCTGTTGCTTGGATTTCCACCCACCTTTCCCAGCACCACCAGTGATGGAAAATGTGAAAGTTGCAATCCAAGTATAAGTGGAGGCCCATACGATGCCCGGCTGTTTGTTAAGCTTTCTGTCACTTCCAATACACCTAGCCTGCTAAACTGTCAATCACTTCTAATGCCATTAGAAACAGTCACTGTCACCTAGTTTGACACTGGGGGTGTGTGTGTCAGTGAGATGCAGGTGGCTCCTAGATATCCTTGGGTTGCAGGTTGGTTACCCCCAATCAGTCCTGCATTTCTCCTGAAGCCTCTGTGCTCCCTCTCTAATCGGTGCTGTGGAGAATGTCATTATGTCATGTTTTATGATAGGTGCAGGTGCCATTTCAGCAGCTTTAACTCATACCTGCACCAACACACCTTCCCAAGGGGCAGCTGAACGGTCTACTAAAAAAAGGAACTTTAATGGGGGATGCTACTCTTTGTTCTTTTCGGATGGATTTTTAAAAAAGTGTTTTATACTGTCTTAATGAGTAGACTTTTAATATTATTACATGCTTAATTGCATTTTAATATTGTAATTTAATGTGTTTTCAGTTATGGCTGTTCTTTTAACCATTTTGTTAGTCAGCCCGGGCAAGCTAGAAATGAAATAAAGATGTATTTACTTTTACTTAAGCAAGCGAGAGCCTTCAGTCTCGCCTTTGCCCCAGATCCTCATACCGTGTCTGTTCATCCCTCTCCTTTACACGGGCTTTGTTCATCTCTCCCTTCTCACCTCACATGCCCACATTTCTGCCATGTTTGTGAAGCCCTGCCTCGTCTGCAAGACCAACATGTCTTTTCAGCCTCTGGCACAGCCTAAGAAAATGAAAAAGGTTTTTATATTTGAACCCTAATTTTAGCCCCTGAGTTTCTTTGGGTGCAACGAGACAGCCAGGTTGCATCGGGTCACGTTGGATTAAACAGGGTCACTTTGAGGTATAGGGTGCCATTTGGTGCAATCCTTGCATATGGACGGAGATTTTGGGACAGGAAATAACACTGCTGTACGGATTTTACCTCAAGCAACCCTCTTTGGCCTGTTCCTCCCTTTAAAGAGAGGAATTTAGTGCTCAGGATTTAGTCCTCCTAGTGTTACCCACACCTCAACTGTAGCTCCTTCTCTCCCACCTCAGCCTTTGTTTTGGAACGCCACTCATTAGTCCCTCTCTAATTGCACCCTTTTACCCCTCTTTTAATGTCTTCATTTGCTGAAAGCCTTTCTCAGCTCCTGATTGGGTGAAGCTCTCAAGCATGGGCACTCCAACTCCTAACTTGTGCCCTACTGATGAACAAACATTGATTGCCGAGATGGCCGGCAGCCACTCTGAGTTCTAAGGACAACTCACCAGGCAACTGGGGGAGGGACCCCCCCAGGAATTCAGAACAGGAGGGTGGGCCTGATGCTCAACACAGAATGGAAGGAAGCTGATAACCTTTTTACAGCAGAAAATGGGAATCTGTCTTATTCCCAAGAATTGTCTGCTTTGATAGGCAGCAGCAATCCAGGGTCTAAATCAAAGATAATTCCCCTTACCTGGTCCTTTCTACCTGGAGATTCCAAAGTCTGGTTGCAGGCATCTGAACATGCACACATATGTTCATACAGTCCCATATACACACAGATGCACATGCATGCTCTCTCTCTCTCTCTCTCTCACTCACTCACACACACACATACAGAGAGAGAGAGAGAGAGAGAAAGAGAAATGCACACAGTGTTCAGCCATTGAGCTATGGTGCTTTCCCAAAAAGCTGAATTAGGTAATTGACCATGTACATAAAGTGGTATAAGAATAGCCTTGCTCTCCTGTCCCACTGAGTAATCACAGGCAACAATCTGTTGCCGGTAGAGCTGACCGGGCATCCGTCTTCACTGGGTAGTGGTGGAGATGGAGAGATCAGAGACCTTTCCACTCTGTGTTCCATCCTCTTCCTCCTTCCCTCTGGACTGACTGGGAAAAAAAATCTGATGGTTTTCCTGGTTCAGAAACTTGTTTATGTGGGTCTAACTGTGCTGCCAAAGCTGTTCTTTCTTATTCTAAACATAACACACAGCTACCCTGGCTTGTTCAAATGTTGTTACTCTGCTCATCTCTCTGCATCTCCCTTTGAATTTGAGTCTTGAGAAGTCAAACAGCACATTGCAGAAGTGTTTCTGCTTTTGTATGCATACTTTAAGAAATAACAGCTTGCCATAAAGTATGCATTTATGTTGTATTTGATTTCCCTGTGCTTGGTTAGGAATTGGAACATATTTGGGCTAGCATGATAGATGCTTTTTTGCACTGGCTTTATGGCCAAAAAAAGTGGAAAGTAGTAAATCAGTTGAGCAACACTGTGGATTATGCCATCTTTTTAAAAAGAGCGTATTTTAATAAAACGCCAAATTATAAAGTTTCAAATGATTTCATCCAATTTGATTCTCAGCTCACGCAAAGCAAATGGCGGGGGCAGGGGGACAGATAACATGCAAAACCCAAAGGACAGCAGGCTATGGGTGTATTGCAAGAAGAAACCTCTGCATTTATTCATCTCACCGTGCCTGAGTGAGAAATTATGCAGCCCCTCTTTTAAAATTATGCAGGTTGAAATGAAAGGGAGCATTTTATCTGCCTGCATATGAAGCAAACAGCTGAATTTTAATGCAAAGTAATTGCAACCTAATAAAGAATAGCTATACAAAATGAGGAAATGGCAGTTGCATCCTGTCAAGGACAAGGGGGAAATGTAGCTTTGGAGCTACCAAAGTTGGTCACAGGTTAGAATGATAAAAACAGGATGCTGGATTGCTCCGACAATTAGGTGAAATGGCCCTTTCCCCTCCACCACTGTCCAACGTACTGCTTTCATTTGTGATCCATTGCTTTAAGGAAAAAATAGATATCTTGGGGATTTTTGTGTGCCTTATGTATGTATGTATGTATGTATGTATGTATGTATGTATGTATGTATGTATGTATGTATGTATGTATGTATGTATGTATGTATGTATGTATGTATGTATGTATGTATGTATGTATGTATGTATTTGCTTGCTTGCTTGCTTGCTTGCTTGCTTGCTTGCTTGCTTGCTTGCTTGCTTGCTTGCTTGCTTGCTTCCAAGGCAGCTTACAGTATTAAAAGAATAAAACATAAATTATTACAGAATTTTAAAAGGCATTAGACAAATGAGAACTCATAAGAAGAGCAATATGAAAAACACAAGTAAAAGACAGAATGAAATGCTCTCTTTTTAAAAAAAATCCCCTTGGTCAACCAACCATGTAAAGGAAAGCCTGCCTGAAGTGAAAGATCTTCATCTGCTTGCAGAAGGACACAAAGATGGGGCCAGTCTGGCCTGCAGTGGGAGGGAGTTCCAGAGTCTGTGGGCAGAGAAGGCCAGACATGTCTGTGAAGGTGGTGGGATCAAGAGAAAGGGCTTCTCCTGATTAATATCTGGGTAGGCTCAGATAAAGGGAGTTGTGGTCTTTTAGATAGCTTGGACCCAGGCTATTTTGGGATTTATAGGTTAACACCAGCACTCTGAATTAGGAAATGTTCAGCGGTCAGTGGAGCTGCTGTAACAGGGCTTATGTGATCCCTGTAACCAGCCCCAGTTAATAATCTGGCTGAGCATTTTGGACTTGCTGGAGTTTTTGAACACTTTCCAAAAGCTGCCCCCTGTAGTGCGTAATTCAGCTGAGATGTAACTGGGGCATGTGTCACCACACCAGATCAGACCTCTCAAGGAACGGCTGCAGCTGGCACCGTAGTTTTCACTGTGCAAAGGCACTCCTGGCCACTGCCAAAACCTGGGCATCTAGGCTTAGAAAGAATCCAGGACCACCTCCATGCTCAGCACCAGCGTTTTCAGAGGGAGTATAACCCTGACCCCGTCCAGCACAGACTGAATCCCTATTCCTCGATCTGCCTTTCAGCTCACCAGGAGCACCTCTGTCTTGTCTGGATTAAATTTCAGTTTATTCATAGAATCATGAAGTTGGAAGGGGCCTATAAGGCCATCAAATTCAACCCTCTGTTCAGTGCAGGAATTCCCTGTCATCCAGTCCATTATTGATATCAGATACTGATCTAGAACTGATTTAAATCCTTGGATTTAAATGGAAAGGAGATACAGGGTGTTGGGTCATCTGCAAAATGGTGACAGCAAACCCCCAAACTCCATACAATCTCTCCCAGCAGTTTCATATAGATGTTGAATAGCATAGGGGACAAAACAGAATCCCGAGGGACCCCAAAGGCGAATGGCCAGCGTGTTGAATAGGAGCCTCCCAGCAGCAGCTTTTGAACAATCCCTCCAGGAAGGACTGCAGCCACTGTAAAAAAAAAAGTGCTTCCAAGTCCCTTACTGGAGAGATAGCCCGGAAGGACCCCATGATATTGAACGTTGCCGAGAGATCCAGCAGAACCAACAGTGATACACTCCTCCTATCCTGTTTCTGGTGCAGGTTGTCCACCAAGGTGACTAATGCAGCCTCCATCCCAGGCCTGAAGCCAGACTGAAATGGATCTAGATAATTTGCCTCATCCAGGAACCCCTGGAGCTGAGAAGCCACAATGCACTTCAGCACCTTGCCCAAGAATGGGGTATTAGAGACTGGCTGGTAATTATCCAGTACTGTGGAGTTCAAGGAGGTCACCCCCCCCCCCCCAAAAAAATAGTCTTACTACAGCCTCCTCTAAGCAGGCTGAGATCCTACCCTGCTGCAAGGAAGCATTCACCACTCCTTGTACCCACTCAGCCAGTTCCTCTCTGGGCTGTGACATAAGGAGGACTCAGATGAACAGCAGGGGTCACCTCCCCTCCACCATCATCTGCCTGTTGCTAATGTCTGTACTGGATACATACCTCTGCCAGCTGTTTGTTTCACAACAAGCATCATCTGATGGAGGCACTGGTGTACACAAAAATAACTCATCCACATAAGTAGGAGATTCTTGGGCTAATATGAAAATTCTCCCCGGGTACATCAGTGTGTGCATAGCACCCTCGTCTCAAATCTGCTGAATGCAAAGTGGGGGAGAAAGAAGGCTTGGCTGGCAACAGAATGGTGTGAATTTATTCCCCTTCTGAGTTCATGAGTGGTGCTTGTCTGAACACTCCCCTGAAGAGCTGATAGGGAACAGCAAGCATTAGCTAGCACCATTAGGAAAAGCCAACCTCGATGATATGGGACACCTTATACGTATCTTATCCCCTAACCCTTTGTACTTGAAAGAAACTGTGGGTGACGCAGTCCTTGCCCAAGCCATTTTGCTGTCTGAGGTAAAGAAGGCAATGTCGCTACTTCCCCTGTTCACCTCTGCCTCAGAACATAGTACCTTAAAGCTAGACAATGTGTTTTGATACATGAGGTTTCTTTTTCTTTCTTTCTTTCTTTCTTTCTTTCTTTCTTTCTTTCTTTCTTTCTTTCTTTCTTTCTTTCTTTCTTTCTTTCTTTCTTTCTTTCTTTCTTTCTTTCTTTCTTTCTTTCTTTCTTTCTTTCAAATCTCATATTACAGTACTTTATTGTCCTGGCAGCAAAATATTGTAAGAATAAATTGAATAACTATCCATTTACTTTTCTTTCATGACAAGCAAAATTATTTTTGCCATTGTGGCTGCCCCACTCTGCCTGATAGTAGGGTTGGCCCTAGATAGTTTGAAATGAGAGCAGTAGTTTTGCTTTGGCTATTTTTAACACCTTTCAGGAGGGGGAAAGACTTAGACTGAGGAAATGGTGGAGGGGAACCGCTAATTACCTTTTCCCTGGACCATCCTAACTCTGATCAAAGTATGAGACTCCAACAGCTCTTTGTTAAGAAGAGCAAACATGCTGGATGGTCAGATCATGGAATTTCCTGTCACAAGAAAGAGATAGAACTGTAAACCTGGTTAAAATCCCACCTCAGGCATGAAATCAGAAAAGCGGCCACAAGCAAATCACCTACCCATTCTCAACTTCAACACGGAGATAATAATACGGATTTTCCTTGGAGCAGTGCTCCAGAACCTTGTGCCTTTCAAATGACTATGAGTCCCATCATCTGTGTAAGCTGGGACTACGGGGTTATTATGTTCCAACTCCTCCCAAGGACGCCTGGTTGAGAGATAAAACTATAGAAGACTGTGGTAATCATTGCTAAGACAAAACGGTGACCTTGATGAAAATGCTACCTGAAGAGAAAATACCAAAAGACAGTATAATTAGAAATGGCAGACAAGGGTGTATGCAGAGCAAAGGAAATGGAAATCCATGGAAGGAGCATCAGAGGCACTCCTGTTGGGACATTTACCATCTCTAGGGCAGCCCTGCCAGAATCCTGATCTAGCGGTGATGTCCAAGTTACACCTTTCTGCATAGACATCACTACAGTATTTGGACACTGGTGAGCCTGCACCATGTTAAAAACAGCCTTTCTTTATATTAACAGATGTATGATTTTCTTCAAAGCATGGTGGCTTAATTTACAGAGACACAGAACGAACACCCTTGGCTCTCAAATACATAAGAGATGAAGTTCAAGTGAACAACACACTTCTCTCTCTCTCTCTCTCTCTCTCTCTCTCTCTCTGTGTGTGTGTGTGTGTGTGTCTGTCTGTCTGTGTGTGTGTATACACACACACACACACACACACACACACACACACATATACATGCATATATATTGCCTATATATATATGCAATAATTTTGACTTGTAGCATAATTTTCCCTCATAAACCTATGAGCCCCAGGAGGTCCTGTGTATTTGCTTCTAAGGAGGGATCTGCTTGATGCAACAGCACCATCCATCATGTCAGCAACCAACTCCCCGCCCGAGACAGGATTGGTCAGTTAGCCTGCCCTTTCCTGTCTAATGTGCTGCCAGTGCAAAGCAGGATGGGAGCTGTGCAGAGAGACAGAAAGCAGCTCAAAATAGGCTGGTGGCAGAGTGACATGAGGCGCAACAAGAAACTAGGGCCGGTGAACTGGGAATTACAGAAGCAGTTGAGGATCTATGGATATATTCTTATTTATAGAGCAGGATGCACCCTACTCTACATGAACTATAGGTTTTGACTTAGATCTTCAGTATCTTTCCTGTTCAAGAATTATGTAACTGTGATAATTTGAAGCTCTTTTCCTCATTCTTCTTACCGCACAACATGCACTCAGTTGGATACCTCAACTATACTATTGGTTTAACCTATTTCCTTAGGAAAGTAGAAAATGAGGACATTCACGGGGTGCTAACAATGACAGAGCACTTGCATATCAACCAATATCCTCAGTTCAGAAGGATGTGTGAATAAGATGGCTGGGGGGGGGGGAAGGAGCAATAGCTTTCTACAATAAACAGCTGTACTCTGGCTCCACTTGGTAGTGATTACAACAAGACTCCATTATTTTATGCATACTTCCTTCTTGTGTGACTTCTTTTGTGGCTAAGCAACAGGAGACGCAGGAGAGAGAAAGAGGGAGTTGGCAAATTCACATGTTATTCAACAGAACACTGCGCACGGGGACTCCGCCACTTCTGTTTCTCAAGAAGCAACAGCTGGGTGGTTTGAATGATTTTGCTAAATTCGTCACGTTGATTTTGTTTCAGTGCCATGCTTAATTTTATTTTGCTGTGGGTTATATATCAGAATATCTAATGCCTTCAGACTGAAAATTATAGCAATGTGACTAACACCCCAATCCTCAACACATTTACCTCAAAGCATTGATTTCAATGGGATTTAGCACCATTGAAATGTTTTTCAGGCTTTTCAGAAAATCAAGAAAGCTTGGCAGGTTATAAATGTTAAATTAGCACAATTCTAGTGAATTGTTTTAAAATGAATACTGAGTCCCATGAACCACATCAGCTTAAATCTATCCTGGCTACATTCTTTAGAGAAAGGATTGAACCCAAAGTACTTCTTTTTTCTTTTTTTCTTTTTCTTTTTCTTTTTCTTTTTCTATTTTGTTTTTGTTTTGTTTTCATTTCCTTCCTTCCTTCCTTCCTTCCTTCCTTCCTTCCTTCCTTCCTTCCTTCCTTCCTTCCTTCCTTCCTTCCTTCCTTCCTTCCTTCTTGATAAATCCTTTTTCTCCTTACTATTTTTTAGCCACTATTCATTAAAACCTTTGCCTATTGATTTGTTGGCTGGCCACTTGCTCTCATCTCAATTCATTTGGCTCTGAAATGTCATGGTGCCGCTGACTCTGACAGGCCACACAGCACAAATGAACCATATTCATTCACAAAGAGATTGATTTAGGAAGTGGTCAGTCCTGCTGGAATTCTTGTACTCACCAGCTGTACACAGGCATTTAGCCTAAAAGCATCTAGAGCACAAGGAACAAAGATGATGTGGGAAGGCAGGCAACCCTGTCTCCCATAGCCCACCCCATCCAGTTGAATGCACCAAGATCTGCAGGACTTCTGGATGGGTGGTGGTGGTGGTGTTCATGTGTGTGCCCCCATCTCTGCCACCTAAACAGGACTTATGGTTTCAACTTTCTTTGCCCCAAGTAGGTAGTTTAGGAACAAGAAAGGAGCTATGAGCAAGAAAAGAAATGGCAAGGAACAAGATGGAACAATGTGGATGTTCGCCAGAGTATTTTGTGAAAATACTGCTATTTCCCCTCCTAAAAAGTGGTATTTAGAGATTTGGGTTGTAATCCTACACAAAGCTACTTAAACTACATTGCTTTTAATAATGGCAGTCCCACATGTGTGTCTGCATCTGTGTGTCTGGTCTTCATAAATGCTCACAGCAATTCGCTATTACTTATTAAATTTATAGTCCTTTTTTCCAAGGTGCTGAAAATAGTATACATTTTCCTCTCCTGATATTCTCACAACAACCCTTTAAAATAGATTCAGTTTGAGACGTGGTTAAGGTCACCCCATGAATTCCAGGCTTTGAAACTCAGATCTTTCTACTTCTAGTCTCACATTCTAATCACTAGACCACCCAGCTAGGTAAGGTTGGGTGAATATTAACCCCACATAAAACAGCTGCAAAAAGCACTATACATAAGACCTTGTCCAAAATCAGTCAGTTAGAGTTTTGAACTAGTGATATCCTGGCCCACAGAGTTTGCTTTTAAACTTGGAGCTGGGAATCTCCCCAGAATTCCCCTGTTTTAAACATGACGCTGTACATGTGCTGGCTTGTCAGAGCAAGAATATTAATTAGGAAGTCCTGATCCTTCTGTCCCACCACAATCATTTTCTAGAAGGGGATTTTGCAAATAATAATGGCTGGAAAAGACCCATCTGAAAGGGAGCTTTAGAATACATTCATCACATGTACACCTATAACAAGGGAACAATCGTTAATGGTATGAAACTGTTATGGTGCTGGCAAACCTTTTCCCACAATAATAATCATTATACCTCCAGTATGTCTGAGAGAAATGCAGCTGTGCTAGGCAACAGTTTATGCATATTCGTTCCCCATGATTTTCCTTGCTTGGCTCATTACAGGGTGAGCCTGGGAATCAAGTTACTCATTATAAACACAGGCCCTACAAAGCGAATCTGTAAACTGCTGAATCCTCCCAAAATATATTTGACATATGTAGGGCACTGATGCTAAATTATATTCAGAGTATTACCATGTTTCCCCGAAAATAAGACAGGGTCTTATATTAATTTTTGCTCCAAAAATGCATTAGGGCTTATTTTCAGGGGATGTTTTATTTTTTTTCCATGCACAACTATCTTCATTTATTCAAATACAGTCATGTCATCTTCTTCTGGTTGCTGCACAACGGTGGAGGGCGCGGTTTCACTTAACTGGGGCTTATTTTTGGGGTAGGGCTTATATTGTACAAGCATCCTAAAAAATCCTACTAGGACTTTTTTTCAGTTTAGGTCTTATTTTTGGGGAAACGGTACTTGTGTGAGAAAGAAGATTTTCCTGTGCACAGCCCAATCTCTCTCACCTTGACAATACAGAGTCTGATATACAGCCATTGTATTTATTTTGGGATGTATTCAAGCTTCTTAACACAGTACACTGAAATTAATTTTTGATTTAAAATATTCAGATCTGAGTGAAAATTTCAGCTTCCTCCAGATTACATTCAGTTGAATTCTGTTGTGAGGTTGAATGCTATGTCCTGCTTCCAGTCCATGACTTTGATCCCTTAAAGAGAGGGAGTTTGTAACGTGGAGCCATAAAACAAATGCATTTCCTTGCTGCAAGAAGTAACATATTCCTAGTCTCTCTCAGCTTGAAGAGTAAAAAAATTTCAGCACTTGGGAGCACGCACAGCGCGGCCGTCGAGGGAACGGATGAGGGATCTTGGACCCTTGAGATGCTCTGGATGACAATATCCAGAATCCCATTAGCACTGGCCAGATGGATTTGCTGGAAGTCTACATCTCAAACACCTGGAGGCCCAAATGTTCCATACCTCTGATCTCCTGGGGTATCTAACTATGGAATGTAGGTCAAGCTTGTTCTATACGGAAAGCTACTCTGATCTTTATCAGGAACTCAGAAGCAATGGATATCTCTTTGATAGGTACTGAAATGATCTCACTGTACTTTAGAAAATTCTGATGTTTTCTGAAAGAACAAGGGTTTTCTTTCTTGCAGTCAGCACGTTGTGTGAATTACTGGGATGGGCTGCTGGCATAATCTCAACCACTATCAACTCCTCAACAATTATTCTAGTAATTTGAAGGATGTAATGGGACTGAAATTCATCTACTCCCTGTAAGTACTAAATGTAATTATATCAGGACAGTGCTGATGAGATGAACAAAAGCTAGTTAAATTCTAATCTAGAATCAAGGTATATATTACAATAAAGTCTGCCCAAATTGCTTTATGTATCAATCTAAAAATACTGGTCTACTGAAGCTAGTGACTACAGATCATTAGGATTGGAGAAACTATTCTGGTTGTCTCAGATATTTGTTTACATGGCAGTCCTCATATATTTCATTTCCTGTAACTATTTTTGAAATAGAATACTAAATTAGCCTTTTGCACTGCTATGCCCCAGAGATTTGCCTTTCCAACTTGGGTGGGGATGATGGGACTTGCAGTGCAACACACCTGGAGGACACCAGGTTGTGGAAGCCTCTACTATATAATATTTCTCTCTGACAGCTGAGCTTGCAAGAATTCTTTCGTGATAGATATGCTTTACTGCAGAACAATTTTCTTCAGTAGAAAATCTCAGTAAAATTCACAGTGAGTTGCAATGCTTTATAGCCTCCAGACAAATAAATAGTTTGATATTTCTGACATGCAGAAATGTTGTATAGATCAATGTTTGATGCTGGTTTCAAAAAGATGCAATATTTCCCAATCAGGGTTTCCCATGTTTCCCGGACTGCGGCCAAAGCAGCACTGCTCATGCATATCTGGCCACTTGGGGGTTATCTGAGGTCTGCAAGTTCTCAAAATCTCTTTGGGGAGAAAATGGGAGGAACCTCCAAACAGCCCAGTAAGGAGTAACTGGCACCATTTTCTTTTGTCTGTTTGAGTGGTGGTGGAGGACGTGAAGTGGTGTAGAGTGGCTGGAAAGAAAGGAAGAAATGCATCAATATAAAAAAGGATAAAATGAGATCATTTTATCTGGAGAGGCTATTTCCTAATTCACAATGACAAAGAGGGATGGAGAAACTTTCAGTGTTCACAGGGATGGAAATGAGAACGGCCCACAGACATCAGTGAGGAAATGCAAGACTGTACCCTTAAAAGTGTTCTCCCATTCTGCTACCCAATCACACACACACATGTGCATGCGTGCGCACACACACACGAAGATGCACAACCCGAAATGGTGCAACAGGGATGAAACATGGCCAGTGGGGATGGAATACTGTGCAAGAGGGCATGAAGGAACAGGAATACAAATAGGCTGAATAGGCCAGCATGCTGAAAAGAAGCACTGCATTCTGCAGCATTTGGTTGCAGATTGGTTCTGATTGGTTCTTTCTCTCTCTCTTTTTTTTTAAGGGCACCCTGTCATAATGCCCTTGGTAGGGATTTAAATGCAATTTATCAGAAACGTGTTGAAAACAAAGTGAAGACATACAGTATGTAGATATCCTAGAGTTTAGAAGTGTTGTTTTTCTAATTACAGCTTCCAAAATTCCCGGGTCAGCTGGATTAGCTGAAGGATTCTGGGAGTCATAGTCCAAAAACAAAACAAAGAAATGTTTCCAAGACCTGAGGTGTCCCTAAGGTAGAAAAACAGAAATTACAGAACAGCCACAAATACTGACAAGAATAAAACCATCCCCCAACAAAAATACACATAGAACAGATAACGGCAACCTTCCTCTGAATGGCTCTGTCACCACAGCCATTTTGCACTGGGAGACACCTCAGCTGAAGCATTATTTACCCAAATCCCTTGGCCCTTTAACCTCAAACATGAAGTCGAAGGGTCGCAGAAATTGAGTCACCTTGTGCCATAGCTGTGGTGGCAGGTGCCAACCTACACCCAACAGCGTGTATGAGATTTCTGGTTAGTGGAGGAAATGGTTTCTGAAGAGGGATTGTAAGGGGAAAGGGTGAAGATTCAATAAACAGAAAGAAGTCAGGGTTGGGCCTGTGGCTTCAAGACAATCCCACATATGTAGAATGAAGCCAGGATGAACCCTCTTTCTGCCCTGTGGGAGAGAACAGCCCTGCAGCAACCAAGGAAGTGTTCTTTCAAACGTCCCTTTCCATCATATTTGAGAAGGAGGGATTGGAGGTAGGCCATGCGTCAGGCCTTTATGATCTGTTGCTTGTTTCTGTAATATCTCTTGCTGGATGCCAACCTCCACCTTGCCAAACGGGAACATTTGGGCAAAGACTTAACTCCCCTCAGATTTATGTGGCCAAAGACTGGTTTTGTGGCAGAAATGGACAACCACCAAGTTTAAAGCTCATTGCCCGTTTGTGGGTAGGGTGAGAGACATTGATTCCTAGCTCTTCTGCCATCTCACTAACGTCTTCCAGCATCCTATAAATCTCCCTGCATCCATAATACACCTGCTTTGCTTTCTGCTTCAAGGGTTCAGAATCTGTTTTGTCAGCTCTTAGAGCGCTCCATCTTGACCACCCTGAGACTTCTTCTGATGCCTTTCCTGTGCATCTGCCTAGTTATGGGAGCAATTCACATGGCTAGGCCTTTTTTGTGACAGTCTGAAGAAAGGCCAGGCAACCCCTAGGTGGGGAGGGAGAAGATCTTAGTGTATCCCTGGCAGATGAGGAATAAAAAGGCAGCATCACCACAAGGCACCTCAGACCCACCGCCAGAGAGAACCAACAAGGACGGGAAATAAGTCGCTTCTGCCCTGGGAGGGACAGAAGGCGACGTCCTGGAGGAAGAGGACTGGGGGGAACCCTCTGGAGGATTTCTCGCGAGTCTGCTGGGTTGAGGACTTCCTTGAGGAGGACTCTGAATCACCTGGGGAGGGGGGCTAATTTATAAAGGGGTTCCCTGATGAGGGGTGCTTGTCCATCAAAGAGTCCCAAAGGGAGAAATATGAAAAAAATCCTGGCACCCCTACAACCCCTCCACCATTGGGGGGGGGGAGGAGGAGAGAAAGACCAGTCAGGAGTCCCAGAGATGACCCGGAAGGGCTTCCAAATGTACCTGCCTTCCCTCACTATGGGCATATCACCCCTTGTTGTTGAGGGCAGCAAGATAGCCAAGTACATTTGGATGAGGAGATCTAGCTTCACAACCCACCTCAAACCCAGTGAACAAATCTGGGTCTGGGAAGGACAAATCCAGTCCCTCTGTGAAGGGAACCGAGGGACAAAAGAGACCATTTTTTAAAACCCCAGTGGGCAAAAAGACTCTAAGCTGGTGTTTGTTAACCCCCTCCCCTATCATGCTAAAGGCTGTTCTCGTGTCCAGAGTTTATGGACCACAGGATGGAAGAAATTAACCCTGCCAAGATGGCTCACATCATATCTTATTCTTCTAAGGTGGCCATCAAGTGTCCTCTTTTAGTTTATCCAACTCACCCCGTATTTTGCGCTCTGTCTCGTTTAATCTTTTTCGAAACCTTTGTCCAGAAGAATCTGGGATTCCAGATGCTGCAAAATTTTTGTTTGGTTGTTATTTTTTCCCCTCCCTCCTGAGATGAGGGGGAGTGGAAGGCCAGTCAAGCAGCAGCTGGCTGAGCTGCATTTCTAATAGGCAGTAATGGAAGAGGCTGTGGGGAGAAGAACAGTCCCTTCAGACCAGCCATGTCTCTCAGTAGAAAGCCAAAAAACAGGATGTTGTTGTAGCTGCCCTTTAACCAACATTCTCTCTCTGTCACTGTCCTGGGACGAAGCAGATGGTGCTTCCTTTTTTGCTGGCACAGTTCTTTGTTGGTCTTGAGGGTGGAGGGGGTAAGGGGTAGCAAAGTCACCACTGGCCATGACTGTTGCAATGAAATCCAGAGCTGCATTCACTCTGCAGAAGCATTCAGTGGAACTCATCCCAGGTCAATTGTCACCTATTCTCTAGCCATTGTCTCACTCATTTCATTGCCCCCCCCCCACTCCCTAGAGAACCAGGCAGTGTGCTTAGGTCTGGTTTGGAGGAGAGCATACCATCCAAGCCATCATCTTACTCCAGTGCTTAGCCAGGGAGGGCTTCAAGAGAATTGTCTGTTAACATAACAGGGAAATTCTCCAGAGATCAGAGAAACCCACCTGGAACCCTCAGCCTCCTTTGGGTTTAACCAGCCCCATGCCCTCCAGATGTCCAGCATTTCATTAATATGTATTTAAAATATTTTTACTCTGCCTTTCTCCTTAAAAAGGAACCAATGTGGCTTGCATAATTAAAAGATAATATTTAAATCTAAGAACAATGAGTAAAAAAAGGCAGCTTATAACATTAAAAGGCAATAGGAAAGCTAAAACTATACGTATGCAAATACTAAAAAGCAACGAACAATACCTCTCTGAGAGATGGTAAATGCAAATACTGTAATACTAAAGACCCAGCCAGAGTAGCAGCGCATAACAATCCATCTAAAAGGTACTCATGTAGCCATGTGGTCAGTCACTCATGTCGGTAGCCACTGAGGAAAAGCTTGCCTGAAGAGAAAGGTCTTTGCCTTTTTGAAGAAGATGGGGCCTGGCCTCCAGTGGGAGGGAGTTCCATAGTCTGGGAGCAGCCACAGAGGAGGCTCTCTTCTGTATCCCCACCAGACGCACCTGTGAAGGTGGTAGGATTGCAAAAAAGGCCTCTCCTCATGACCTCACGTATATAGCCCTAAACGGTTTAGGGCCTTGATACTTGGCGGAACGCCTTCTCCCGCCAAGATCTACCCGTGTCACCCGCGCGAGCCAGGAGGTGAGGTTGAGGAGCCTAACGCCGAGGGAGGCCCGGAAGGAGAAGACAAGAAATCGGGCCTTCTCGGCGGTGGCTCCTCGCCTCTGGAACAACTTACCTCCTGTGATCCGCAGGTCTCCCTCGCTGGGTGTCTTCAAGAAGCAATTGAAGACATGGTTGTTCCGGCAGGCCTTTCCATCATACTCCTCTTGACCCCCCTTTTTTTATATTATCTTTATGGTTGTTAGCCGCCTAGAGTGGTCCGTTTGGACCAGATAGGCGGGGTATAAATCAAATAAATAAATAAATAGAATAAATAAACCTTAACACCTGAGCTGACTCATAGTGGGAGACATGGCCTTTTTGATAGCTTGGACTCAGGCCATTTATGGCTTCATAGGTTAAAACACTGGTTCTTAACCTTGAGTTACTCAGGAGTTTTGGACTGCAACTCCCAGAAGCCTTCACCACTAGCTGTCCTGACTGGGGTTTCTGGGAGTTGCAGTTCAAAAGCATCTGAATAACAAAGGTTAAGAACCACTGGGTTAAAATCAGCACTTTGAATTGTGCTCAGAAACTGATTAGCAGCCAGCGGAGCTGCTGTAACGAGGGGGGTGGGTTGTTATGTGATTCCTGTAACCAGCCCCAGTCAACTGTCTGCTAAAGACTAAACCACATCATGCACTGATGTGTCCATGACTGCAGGAAGCCCAACCACAGCTTGGAAAAATTACTTTTTTAGACTACAGTCACCCTGATAGAATCCTGCCACATGTAGTCCAAAAAAAAAAGTAACTTTCCAAAGCTCTATTCCCATAGAATAACAGGACTAGAATGTGATGTGTCAAAAGAATGGGACAAACCTGTGGTTGCATGGAGGATAGCTCTTCCTGGTAGAGTGTCCTCAGTGCGTGCATTTTGACATCTATTGTTAGGGCTCCTCCAGCTTTTATCCACATTGATGGGTCAGCCACTCCCCAAGTTTTAATTCAGCCTTAAACATTCCAAAGCTGCATTTCCACTATGTGCTTGGAGTAAGTGGGTAGCAGAGAGAGTTTGGTGAAAAAAAATTCTTCCTTTTCTGACATTGATCTGTTTTATATTCTAATTATGCAAATAAGTTAGTTTGTGTTACTTGCTTAAAATGAGTTTTAAAAAATATATATATCTATAATAATCACAATGCAAAACTCAATTAACTTTATAATTTAATGGCAGCATTTCCTGATGATCATTTGCTTATTTCTAATCTACCAAACCTGACACAGGTGAGACAGCTCCTCTTTCGTATCAGGTTACCATAATTATGGTCTACAGCCATTTCTGAATTAGTTCCAGCTAGTTAGCCTCACAGCAAGACAATTGAGACTGCCATCACTGGAGAATTCAACACAGTCTGATGATGGATTCATATAAAACACAAAATCCATTATTTATACACAGTAGGAAAATAAACCATCTGACTGGGCTGGCATATGAAGTATGCAAAGGCATTTCATTTTTGACGGTTGGAAATTTTAAACTCAAGCAGCTTTTAATCAACATCCCATTGCAAAACAAAGTTTAGCATTTTTATTTCTTATTCACTGCCAGTGCAATGTAACTAAAGACAGAAGCTACAAACGCTTTATGGCCTATTACTCAACATGTGCTTATAATAAATTAGGTATAAATGACAGCTACTTTGGACTTGCAGCATAACAAAGAGAAATGGGAAAGCCAAATTCTGTGGAAGGCTTGGAGTACTGATGTGGAAAGATTGTTTACATTCTGCAGCAAACCGAAAGAAGGGTTCACGTCTCCATCAAGCACTTAACCTCGGTTGGATTGTTCAGGAAGGACCTCCGTTGATTCCAGAGCAGTGAAACTACCAACTTATGGGTAACAAGTTTATTTAGATCTCCTATGAACAGCCTTCTTCACCTACCCTGTTATAAGACCATCACGACTAGCATGCTGTTTCTGACAATGGACAAACCAGTCCGGAGGAAGATGGTGTTTTGAGTACCACAGCTGGAGTTAGGGGGGACACATGGACTTCAATATCTCCTCAATTTTGCAAGGGTTTAGAAAGCTAAGCTGTGCTGACAGCATTTGAGATCCAAGGCAGAGCCTGAACATGGTACTTTTTTTTGACAATCCCACAAGCCACTCATGGAGCAAGTGTGTCCTCTTATCAGATCATGGGCCTCCCTTCCTGGGAAAGAGCAATATCATCATTTGTGAGCTGCAGCTGATCCTCTCTCCAGGTCGCCATCGATACCGTATGTTATGTAATGTGCTGCCAAGTTGCATCAGACCCTGACAGGGATGTGAAGTAGTTTAGGAGTGGCTTTACCATTGCCGCTGTCACCTTTTGTGAGCTTCTGAGTCTGAAAAAAGTTTTGAACCCAGCACTTCTGAATCCTAGTCAATCACCCTATGCACTACACCACACGGGCTCTTCTTGACACAGTGGGCAAAATAATGCATTTATCTTAAATGTTGGCTGGACCTTTCATTGAGTTTTGCACTGCAAATTGTGTTGTAAATTGCTGCAGCATTCGTAGCCTTTGTCAGCCATGACTGTCTCGAATACTCTATTGTAATATATGCAGTTGATATCAAATCCAAATAAGGCAGTCAAATCAATTCCTTTATTGGAATTAAACTGCAACCGTCTCCAGGCATTGTGAAGAAAAGCATTCTTACAATGGCCATAGTAAATGCTGTTTTTAATTATTTGCATCAACTTATATCACCATAGGTCATGCCATGCTTGGAACTTGGTGGTTCTTTCAAACATCTGCCTTAGAGACTTCTGAGTGCAGTGGAAAGCATCAAGACTTTTTACATGTATAATTCACCGCCTGCTCAGTCCCAAGCTTTTATAAAAAATATACGAGGCAAGGGGGAAGGATACTGTCTATTGTGCTGTTATGTTGCTTCCAGTTCCACACAGGTAATATGCTACAATTCTGTTCCCACTTCTCTTGGGGGGGGGGGGTCACACTGGATGTTTAGAAGGGAATGTGTGTTCATTTTGATTGATTCATTTCCCATCCGGTAACAAGAGCTCCTCAGTAATCAGACTTACAAGCTGAACTCATGTTTACCATTCAGTGACAAATTACAAAACAAAGGACATTACATGCAAAATAAGGAGGTAAAGAAAACCCCTGCTATGATAAACAAGAGATATTTTAACACATGAAGGAGAACTGCTGCTAAATACATGCTAAGTGTATAATCTGGGTTGATCCTTAGGTAACACTAAAGTTAAGGATTAATTTATCTGTTTCTGGTCTTTGTCATTTCTGTTTCAGTATTAATAAATTTAATGATAAAACTATCATTACAATATGAAATTTGGAATTTTTCTATTAGTCAATACTGTTGTTTTCCCAAATCTCTCTCTCTCTCTCTCTCTCTCTCTCTCTCTCTCTCTCACACACACACACACACACACACACACAGAGTTATTTTTTGAGTTGAGAACTGAGTCAATTATACAGAAGAGAATTATCTGAATGGTGACTGTACTCCAAATCATGTTAGTCAAGGAGTTATAAAGTAAAGCTGGCTGACCTTAAAATGTAGAAAAAACAAAGTTCTCTGCCATCTCTAGACAATATGCCTGGCAGAAGCATCTCAAATGATTTCTATAAGTACTCAGAATATTAGAACCATTGGATTTTGTGTAGACATTATCAAAATCATTATTGCATTGGTGTTTGTACAACCCCATGTCGGTGCTTCTGGAGTGGAAGGAACAGCCAAAGAGAGGCTTATTCAACTTCCCTAGGGTGGCTTCTTCCATGTCTTCCCCCTCTGGTATAGGGAACATTGCGAGAATACAAAGCAAAAGGTTTCTGCATGGAACCATATTCTTCAAAAGCTACTGGGAACTGGTTGGGGCACACAATGACAGACACTAAGAATGATAGCCTTGGCCTTGTGTGATTCTGGTGGTAGAGTTCAGTCTATGCATAACAGGTAGACATAGCACTCAGTGAAAGCTGTAGAATCATTACTGGATGTTGAACCCAATCCTTATTGATAAAATCAATTACCTATCAGGCATGGCACATATCAAGAAAGAGAGAGAGAAAGGTAACAATGAAAACCCCAAAGCATCTACAGCAAATGCACGTGCAGAGAACAATGGAAAGCTGGTTGGTTGGTTGGTTGGTTGGTTGGTTGGTTGGTTGGTTGGTTGGTTGGTTGGTTGGTTGGTTGGTTGGTTGGTTGGTTGGTTGGTTGGTTGGTTGGTTGGTTGGTTGGTTGGTTGGTTGGTTGGTTGGTTGGGTGGGTGGGTGGGTGGCTGGCTGGCTGGCTGGCTGGCTGGCTGGCTGGGTGGCTGGCTGGGTGGCTGGCTGGTTGGTAAGGGATATATCACTAAATTGTCTTGTCACCAAAGTGAAACATAATTGAATTGTAAGGAAAACAAAAAGAGATTCCCCCACCTTTTCACTTCTGTGTCCCTTTCTCTAGAGAGAAAGGGAAAGCTGGATTTTTAAATACTGTATATATATTAGTAAGTGACCTATGATTTCATTGGTTTGTCACCAAAGTGAAACAGCTCTGGATTGAAAAGGGAAAAACAAAACCAAACAAAACAGATGACCCTCACCTCTTATCCTGTGGCCCTCTCTGCAAGGAACAGGGGGGAAAGGGCTTGTTTGTTTTTTCATTTATTGGTAAGTGACATATAACTTCCTTGGTTTGCCACCCAAGTGACATAGCACTGAATTGCTGAGGGAAACACCTACCAGTGCCACTTGGGCTCAATATATGTGACCACACATGCTGGGAACTAAACTAAAGCAGACCAATCCTACAAATGCTAAAAAAAATCAGTACCCCTTGCCAGGGACCCAAAAAGGTGCAGGTAGCCAAGTATAAGAGTTACTCTGGTCCATGACTCCTCGTACACCATGTGGTCACTAGAAAAAGGAGCAAACCAGCCCGTTTCCAAAGCAGTAAAAAAAATGTGGAATAAAGCACAGTCTGATTGCACTCTTAATCTCATCTGATTCCAAGCAGCACACTTACTTAGAGTACATTAAACTAGACACTTTGCTGTGTATTGTGTGTGTTCTGCACCGTCAAGTCAAAACTGGCATATGGCAACCCTTATAGAGCTTGCAAGGTAAGCGAGATGATTTAAAGAGTAGTTTTACCAGTTCCACTCCCCCAGTCAGTTTCCACAACCAAATGGGGATTCAAACCCTATTCTTCAGAGTCCTTGTCCATCATTCTGTCCACTACACCACACTGGGAATCCTGCTGTGTATTACTCACATAGAATTACTTATTTCTCACCCCAAATGGTTTTTCCTTCTAGTTAAACGGTGCAGAGTTGTGGGGCAATTTGAGGATGTCCGAAAACATTTTTCCCTCTGATAAATGATTAGCAGCAGTGGTTTGATTGGCCTGGTCATTATCTACCACTATTCCAAATGCCAAAGTCTGTTTCCCAGGGCTGATGAAGTCACACCTCCATTAGCAACATGGAACCAGTGTTTGACTCTTCACAACATCAGCCAGAAGATCTTCATTGTCAGCATGGTGTCATATCTTATTGTGGAACGTCATTTGGGTTGGTGCTTCCTACATGAGAAATCCTAGCTAGCCCTTCTCAGGGAGTGTGGGAGATGTAGTACAACAATATTTGAGGACTCAGCTTTATATTGAGGTTTGGTTTGGTTCTGTGTCTGTGGCGCATACTGCATCTTACATAGTGTTATTATACTATCCATTTCTGTGCTTCCGTCAATGGCACTCAACAATTATGATGGCATAAGGATATCAGAACATGACAGCATGCATTTTTGCCTATTGCAAAATCACTTATGCAAAATAGAAGGAGCCCTGAGCAGTGACAGAGATTTTTGGGGCCCTGAAGCTTGAACTGTTCTGAGGGGCTCTTCACAACCAGCAATGAGGTCTGGGTAACCCTTGTTATCTTCTTCAATGGGGTTGTTCCATAACAGGTTACCACATTTTTCTTTAATGTGGAGTAAAGTTACCTCTGAATTAGGGGCCCTAAAGCTTAAGCTTCATTAGTTTCTTAGTAGATCCTGAGCACCAAGGCTTTGCAAGAAGGAAACAGATACTTGGAAATTAAGGTATCGACTCTGTTTGGACTTTGCTAGGAAGGGAGCCCCGCTGAATGTAGTGTGCCTTCCTTCCAAATAGATGCATGAAGGTTGTGCCATTCATCTGGCAAAGCAATGATGTGTGGTCCTTGGGCAGGAATGTCAGCTGCGGCCGCTGCTTTTGTGTTTCCCCACTAGGTGTCATTGTTGCTGGTGCTGTGCTGGTGTGTGCAATGAAAAGAAGCGAGGTTTGGGAGGAAAGGAGCAATGGAGGATCCGAAAGCAAACAACCAGGAAACACACACGGCCAAGGGCCTGAGGAAAAACAAGAACAATTTGGTTCAGAACTTCACCGAGTCCAGATGACTGTAACATTCTTGACTTGTGGCATTGTTGGACAGAAGGCCAACCATGTTTTGCCTTTGAGGGAGAAGCCAACAATGGGTGAATCCTAGCCAGCAGTTAAATGATCCCAGTGGGAATGCAGGGTGTGAGTTCCAGGGAATGCTTGTGAAGTCTCAGATATAATTGGCAGCAACTGAATATTTGTAGCACGATGTGTGGAAGGGAAATGCCAGATTTTGTGACAAAAAAAAAAAAAATACGCTCTCAAGATACTCTCTCAAGATACGCTCAACAGAGCTTTTAAGAGAAGTCCCCAGAATCTGCCAAACAGATTGCAACTCAGAACGAAAGGGAAAGCTGAGTCCAGCCCAATTTAGTCCTCTTAAGGTGGTACAGCATCGCCTTTCCCTACAGACAGAGCTTCACCGGTGTGCCTCTTAGCCAAGGGATGCGTGGCCTGCTTCAGAATGTTCACGCTGCATTCACTTGTGTTCTATTGTGGCAGCTGCATGACACTGCCATCAGAGAGTTACATATAAAAAATGCAGGAGGGTAATGATTTGATAGTAAAAGCAGGGGGATCAGCGATGGATAATGCCTGACCTTCCAGACATAGTGTTCCGGTGGTCCAGGAACAGAGGCTGTCATCTCATTCTACCATTCTGGATCAAAATGCTCCCCACCCCACCCCACCCCACCCCTCCCACACATATAGTCAGATCATTGGCCTCCTATGACTGTGCTGGGTGGCATCAGACTGGGGAAAACTGTTGCAATTTATTCTCAGGCTCAGTACTGGCATCGGTGGACCTATTAAGTTCTCACCTGCCTGGGATCTACATCACTTGGACGTGCCAGGTTGATGATGTCATCATCATAGTGAATTACCTTCTTTATCTGCAGGGTGTGTCATGCATGGAAAAGCCTTTGTTATTTACATGTTGTACAGTAGGAATGGGGACTATGTAGGATTGTCGTTGCCATCAACTGTCACCATTGGCTATGCTAGCTAGGGCTGATGGGAACTGGAATTCAGCAGCATCTAGGATTCCAGAAGTTCCGCGTTACAGCTGCAAAACCTTTTAATGAGGAATTTTGGTTATTCCTTGTTAATTAACAGAGCATAAGGTAAATAACAACAACACAGAAAATGCGAAGAGATCAGCTCAGTCTCAGCCCCTATCCATCTCTTTGGTTTCTTTTCTATACAAACCAGCACTTTGCATGATAAAAGTACTCTTGAAGCATTTAAAATAGAAAAAAGTTTTTTTTAACTTACCATTTAGTGGTTACAGTCAGAAGAATAAAAGGGGGGGGGGGGAGGGATTGAATCTCCATCACATGGAAGAACCTTCCATGCCTGTTGCTTGGTCAGAGGTCAGGAGAAAAAGAAGGAAGGGAGAAGGAATACCCAAGACAATGGAAATAATTTTATTTTATTTTTATACTGCCCATCTGGCTACTAAGGCCACTCCGGATGTTAGCAGCAAACAAACAAAAAGAAGGGGTGGGAGTTTGTGTCAAATCCGAGCGGTGGGTAAAAGAACTCTACCAGTCACATTAGTGGCAAAGGATAATCACATTGGGCTGTAAAAGCCCCCTCCCACTGATATCCAGTGTTAGTGCATGCAAGATTGCTATTAGCCTAACACATCTTACTCAAAAACATCTGCTTGGTGTCTGCTCTTTTATCATTTTAGGCATCAGGTAAGCTGTTTTTGTTTTCTTCCATTTTCAGTAGAGAACAATAAAGGAATTCTCTTTACTCATTTTAGTTTGCTGTTGTTTTAGTTTTTGATTATTCCCAGGCTTCTGGGATACTTTTTTCTCATTGGTTATAATATTTAGTTTACCAGATCATTGGCTTGTTGTTTATTCCTTCATATATCTCAAAGTCTTGATGACTACCGTATATAGCGCAATAATGGGCCAAAATACAGTTCAACCAAATCACTTCCATTATATAATTGAATTAAATATATAGAAACTATAATATACAGATATTATATTTATTGCATTTATAGCCACTCTTCCTCCAGGGTGGCATATGTGGTTCTTTTTCTTTCCATGTTTCAGACTCAGAAGTGCCATGGATGACACTTGAGAGTCCTTGGCTAAATTAAATATAGGGGGATTTTGAACCAAGCAAGTAGTACTGGGGAAGAGATGTTGTGACATGAACATGGACATATATGCTTGCTTTGTTGACTATCTCAAGATACTAAAAATTCCCTGGATCAAGAGGGTGAACACCGAAGAAGTACCAAAGTGACTGAACAAAGAACAAGATAATAAAATGACTGATCATTCAAGGTAAAAATAAATGAGAAAATAAATGCAGTACAGAGTCAACTGAAGAACCAGAAGGACTCATTTGGATGCAAGACAACATCATTGCTTAGAGCTGCTGCACCCAAAGATATGATAGCCATGATGATGCTCAGCCTCTGGCAGGAGGGAAGAGCTACATTGTCGGTGACTAGCTGAGGGTCCCCTAGCAAGTGTTGGATGTATTGGATGGTCAACCAATCTAACTGTAAATTTCAAAGGGAAGACCATCCAGTGCACAGACTAACTTGCTAGTACAGTGGTGCCCCGCATAGCCACGATAATCCGTGCAGCAAAAATCATCGCTATAAGGATTCGTCGCTATGCGAAATTAAAAAGCCCATAGGAATGCATTGAAACCCCTTCAGTGCGTTCTTATGGCCTTAAAACTTACCTTTTAAGTGAAAATCCTCCATACGGTGGCCATTTTAGCTGCCTGGTAAGCAAGGAATCCATCCCTGTTTTACCAGGTGGCCATTTTGAAACCGCCGATCAGCTGGGGGAAAAACATCGCTATGCAAAAATCAGTAAGCGAAACAGCTTACTGATCATCGCAAAGCAATTTCCCTCATAGGAAACATCGTTATGCGATCGCAAAAGCGATCGCAAAAACATCGTTGCTATGCGGATTCGTCGTTAAATGGAGCGCCTGTTATGCGAGGCACCACTGTATATAGTTTTGAATACTAACCAATCAGAGGGAGGCTTTAACTGTTTACTGGTCTATAACTGCCTCTGCAACTGCCTCTTCTCTCTCTGAGGTGATTAAAACCTCAAGACACTTACTTGTTCTCTCTCAGATGTTTACACATTAAGCTATTGTTTTCATACCTTTAAGATGTTTATTATGTAACAAACTGAAACCTTTAAGAATGATAACCTCATGTGAGTAAAATAGACTTCTTTATTTAATGATAAAAAGACCTCCTGAGTATTTTGTTATGTGCTAGTGTTTGGTGAGGGGAGATTACTAAAAGAGGAACTTCCAGTTAATTCTGGCTAACCGGCTGGCACTTCTTGCTACGCATTTTTGGGGAATTCACACGAGTTCCACACAACTCTCAACAGCAACCTCTGTGCTTGAGAGGCAGTTTGAACTTGGATATCCACCCCTAGTTTTGCTCTGACTTCCCAAGTGCTGGAAGGCTGGCAACCTTGCATGGACTGACACGGGGTGTGTGTGTGTGTGTGTCATTCACATCCTCAAGTGATTGTTCTTTGCCAGTAACGTGATGGGTGAAGTTTTTCCTGCCTCTGGCATTAGGGTCAGCCCCTTCTTCCTGTTAACTTGGAAATTTGTTGGTTGGGTTTTTTTTGAGGGGGGGCAGCTTTCTTTTTCTTTTCTGACCACCCTGTAAGAAGCCAGCATGGAGGTTCTCTCTGTGCTACGAGATGCCATTTCTACCATTCTTTCTTTCTGACTGTAACTACTTACAATAACTTTGAGATTTACTGTTTCTACCCAAAGGTGCAGCTAGGGTGACTTTTCACTGCAGAACTAGCTAGATTTGTGGGCAACAAGGGAGAAAGGGAGGGGAGACTGGGTTAATTTTCTGTGTTTTTCTGTGTTGTGTTCTGTTACCAAAAGGAATAACAAAATTCCTAATAGAAATGCTTTTTATCAAGGCAATAAATCCAATACAAAGCCCCACAGCACATGGTCTATTACTGTAATCTTATCACTTTGCTTTTGTTGAAGTGGACCTGCTCAGTCTCATCCTCTGCTCAACATTCATAACAGCAACACTAGACGCTGCCTCGCAACACATGGGATCATGATTATCCTGGGTTTCAAAGAGGAGACTCTCCCCAGAGATGTCAGGGACCAAACCTGGGTTCTCCTGTATCCAAGCTTTTGCTCTACTATTGGGCTACGGACCTTCCCCAAGGCAGTTCCGTTTCTATCCAGTCATATAATGAGAATTTGTAGACGATTTGATGAATTCGGCTTTAGCTTTCCCAGTTAAGAGCAGAACTTTGCATACTGTGGTACTAGTGGGACTGATGCAAGATGTTTCTGGCATATACTGAGGTGGCATATTAATGTAGCAGCAGGAGCAGATTGGAAGCCAGTTGTGTTTTTCCTTTATTTGTTATTCTCAGGCTCCAAAGCACTCAACTCTAATAGAGTAAAATGAATGACAAGTGCAAACAATCTCTGCTCTTGCCTTTACGGGTTTCAGTCGCATGGAATTGCTGAGTGTTTCATCAGAGAAGCGAAAATGGGTGTTCTTTTTTTTGAAAAGAAAGTTTTCTTCTACTTTCTACTACAATTTGGAGAAGAAAACTTCAAAGCCTTTGAACATTCTCACGTTAGCCATTGAGGGTCATTGCCACTGCAAAGATGATGGCAAGAGAAAGCCCGTCCTTGTACCTCATCCTTCCTGCCAGACAGAGAATAACACCACACATCAGAATAAGGAAGTTGGCACTTTCTGAATACTTGAATTAAAATAAAACTCCCATAATCCCTGACCACTGGCAATGCAGCCTGGGAGGTGGAGGTTGTAGTCCAAAACACCTGGAAGGCACCAGGTTGTGCGTATCTCATGTAAGGAATAAGGGCCAGCCTCCATGTTCCATAAATGCTGTGATTTGCTTTGTATTGTGGGTTTTAAAAGGTTTCTTTTTAAAACATTCAAGAACCAATGCCAGGAAGAAAGGAATTGTCTGTAAGAATGTTTAAGCCTGCTTTCCCCCCCCCCCAGGTGACTCTCAAGGCACAAGCGGGCAACTCAATGGCCACTGATGACAAGGGCAAGGAGGTGGCCCCACTCAGGGAGGGAAGCTCCTTAAAGGTTACAAGCCGAACCACCATTCTGTAGTTGAAACAGTGACTTGGGCTTTTATTGTTGCCCAGTCAGTGCATGGAAAAACTACAATCGGGTCAAGGATCTATGGATATCATTAACAGACTACACACATACATCAGAATTATTTTTGTAGACATCCTTGAACATGCTGGCTGGAGTTTTGGGACTTTTTGTTAAAGGAAACATTTCTGCGTAGAAGGTACCGGTTAATCTCTGGCTGATTTGTAGCAAATTGCCAAGGGTTTCTGACTTGCGGCTACCTCAGAGTAGCAACAGTGGAAAAACCTTCTTCCACTTGTTCTTAACCAAGTGCTGAAAATGAATGTCAGAAAAAAGGAATTTTTTTGTGTGTGTGAAAGGATTCAAGAATTTGATGCCAGTAATAATCACTGGGACGGATCCTGAAGCTGAGGCTACAGTACTTGGGCCATGTCATGAGAAGAGAAGACTCCCTGGTGTTGGGAAAGTGTGAAGGTAAGAGGAGAAGGGGACGACAGAGGACAAGATGGATGGACAGTGTCATAGAAGCTACCAATATGAATTTGACCCAACTCCGGGAGGCAGTGGAAGACAGGAGGGTCTGGCGTGCTCTGGTCCATGGGGTCACAAAGAGTCAGACACCACTTAACGACTAAACAATAACAAGAAATGATCACAAAGTGGTTGCTGGCATGAGCTCAGAAACACTCTGTGACTTAATTTTTGGCATGTTCTCTATCTGAGGCATGATTTATATTAGAACTCAGTTACTAGACCTGTTAATCTCACTAAGTAAATTTTTGTTTAAAGAATCCATCCCGCGTGCCTAAAGTGTTCCTGGCCTTGCCTTCCTACCACTTACTTTTTCTTTTCTATAGAAGAACTAAGGCTATAATAGGTCAACAATTTTAATTATAGTTTAGGATAAAGTAGACATTGTTATTTTGCAGAATGAGGGAGCTTTACTAAGTCTAACAGTCTGTCCTCAAAATACTTACATAAGCATGCATGTCAACTGAAAAGAAAGGCAGGTTTATTCTAAATGAATCATGCTAGAAAGTTTGCTAAATGACATTTGTCCATTAGGTAGTTCAGCTTTGTATTAAGAGAAGAATTTTATGCCCCTCCATATTAGTAGCTGGTCACAAAACATTTACAACTTCCTGCCCCACTAAAACGTAATGTCTGGAGAAGCATAGACTCATTCATAGATAGACTCAATGTAGATAGACAACATTCAGAGCATAGTTATAGCTTGGGTATAGCAACCAGTCTTCTCATTTTCAATATACTTGCTCCAGGGCAAAGTTGCCGCAATTACTACTCATGACCTTAAGTTGTAAGGGGAGAAGGCTTACAAACTTTGAGACCAGAGATTATTATATTTCTCTAAAATGTTACTCCAGTGGAATGAACACAACTGACAGGTCTAAAGGATCGAAGGAGTCATTCATTTAAAAAACTTGTAGGGCTACCACTCACTGTGAAGTCAGTGCCACTGTTATGGATTATGCTCATCAAAAAACCAAACAAAACATACTTACCTTATATGAAAAAGCAATGCTTCTTAATGAGTACGTAGGCTACCTGAGGGCTTGGATACACAGTACACTGAATACACGCCTCTGAAGGAGAAAGGTTGGGTAAGAATCAATAAATCAATAATGACATAAACACGAAACAGAAGAAACTTTGAAGTGGAAATCAGAGCATCTCCATAAGCTCAGGCTTGAGAGGTTTGTACATCCCAACTACAAATGAAAAACTGGCTTTGAACTTACCACACCTGGAAGAAAAAGAAGCAAGAAGAAAGCTGCATGATCTTTGTGCACAAGCTAGTCCTTTCTTATAGCGTTAGAAAACTGCAAACATGCTATCTGTCAACCTGTGCAGGCCTTCGCCAGGCTGGGCACCAGAGGCCTGCATCTCTGGGCCGAAAGAATCTAGACATTCCAGAGACTACAGCCAGGTGGGCGTAAAGCATGTTGCACCATGGAGGGTGGGCGGGCGGGGGAGGCTGTGGTGATCTCAAATCAGAATCAGGTTTCCATCCAAGTGGTGTGAAGTGCAGCCTTTCTCCCAAAGGAATGTACTTGGGAAGAGCACTGGACACAATTTGTCCCAACCCCCATGTCAAGCTCTTTCATGCTCTTTCGAAAGCTGTTTAACAACCTCCAGCAGTATCTGCTGTGAACCTGTGTCTCTGTGGTGACAGCCACACATTCATTAGTGAGACTCAACAAAAGAATAAGCATAAAGTGAGCTAGCCTTTGAGGTTCACAGATCTCTTTCTCAAACTATATGAGGATGTTTCCAATACACTGTCAAGGTGACTCCCCAAACGGTATGCTACAGAAATGTGTAGCCCTCCAGATGTCGTAGGGCTGTATCTTCCATGATATCCTTCATGATTTGCCTTGCTAGCTAGAGACGGTGTGATTTGCAGTCCAAATTTGCAGCCCCCCCCCCCATTCCACCAACTCACCTGTGGACTGAAATGCCCCCACCTCTTTCTCAAACACTTCAGAGATGTCAGTAGAATTTCCCCTTACCTTCAGTCTGCATCCTTGAAGAAAAGCTGTCCTTAAAAGTCAGTGCAAGTATATGTAGAAAGTTAGGTAATTCAGAGTAGTCCTTTTTCCAGTTTGAGTCCTTTTCCACAAACTTTTGTTGTTGTTGCAAAAATTACTTAAAACGTAACCAGAAACATATGTACTTAATTCAGTTTCACTCTCTTCAATATGGCATTTTTCAGCTTTAGATTGCAGGGATACAGACAAGGCAAAGCGCTGAGTTCAGTGCACCTAAGAAGTTGCCCGTGCAAACATGGCCTGAATGACATTTTAAGCACCAGCTGTTGACGTGGCTGGATTTCAAGATAAGAATGCTTTATAGTTTAGAATTGACTGTCCTGAAGACATCCAAGTGGGCTACAAAAAGTTACAATGCCCAAAGGACACAACCGGGAATTATGTTCAGAAAAGTCCCCTAGCACTAATTGTAGCAGTCACCCCATTTTAATTTTCTCTACAAATCAAATAGATTTAGGGAGTGCATGCCTAAGGGCATCATGTAAATCTCCATGATCCTTCCCTTGGGGAAAGGAATGTGGGGTATGGCGTTCCCTTGGTGGGAAGAGAGTCTGAGGCCCAGAGCCTTTGAGAGATGCAATCGCAACAATGATTGGGGTCTTTTTTTTAGCAAGTTTAACACACGGCTCAGTTGCTAACGCCAGTGACTCAACTGGTTATACCAAGTTACCAATATAGTGGAAAACTCTAATAAGTAGCTTTATGAGTGTTCTGAAGGCAGATGTTTGTATGTCTTCTTACTCACAAATTAATTCACAAATTGTTAGACAAGCATGCCTAGTTGGAAGGAAAAGTTATCAAAAACAAGACAGTAAATTGTAGAAAGCTGTCCCAAACCAAAGCTACCTCTGCTCCCTTCGAAACACAAGCTGTTGACCAGCAGCCGAATCTCCTGCACTTTTGCTCAGGAATAAAAGACCCATCGAGGCAACCTCAAGGTACAGTTGCCAAATGCTAGGTAAATGTGGATTTGAACCTGAGGGTGTTTTCACAGCTGCCACTCCAAGCGCCTTTAAGCATCTCTGAGGTGGAAGCGGCTAATAAAAAGCAGGAGAGAGCTTGTATCTCGTGTGAGGATAATGCACATTTTAATGTATTTGTTTACTTTATCTGTATATGTTGTAAATTTTTAAGAGTCTGAATAGCAAGTGAATAAACAAAATAATAAACAGGATGCCTATTACCTATGCTCTGGAACAAATAGGTTTGACATGTTAAATACTGCCCCATGGACTACAAAAAGTGCTATTGCAGCGTTTTCATAGGCAATGAGCCGACCCCCCAGCTTTTCGGGTTCTATTTATCTGGCACGTGCCATCATCGTTCATGCAGAACAGAGAGTGGAAGAGAAGCATTTGTATTGCAAATTAAAATTACAGTCAATAAACGTGTTCTGCTTGCATTACAAACCTCTTGGAAGAATGAACCCCTGCAAAGCATTGGGGGTGAAAACGCAGTGGCTTCAATCCCATTGCTGCCGCCTACTCGAGCAGGACTCGAGGAGTCAACTGCTAAATGATGATGCAACCTTTGTGTAAATCCCACTGACTCACTCAAGTGGCCTGGATTGATCCGACAGAGTTATGAGCATACAATCAAGCTTGGAATCTGCAGTGAAAACATGCCTGCTGCACTTACTCACAGAACTGAATGGGAATTAAACTGAAGCAAACAAATTTAGGATGGGAATCATTCCTGCTAAAGAAGTTAATTGAAGCCACTTACAAAAAGGAAAATGTGTACAGCCCCTAACTTCTGCAAAGGGGCATGGGAGAAAGCCTGCTAATGACCGGAGTATGTAGCATTTCCACCACCGCCCTTCTCTTGTCTTTTTCCTTTTCACTTCTGAGGGAAAATGCACAGGATAAAGCTGCTTGTCTATTAACTGAATAAGCAGAGAAAAATCTGTAGGCAGTTCAGGTACTTCCTTTAAAAACAGGGAAAGATCCTGGACCAGCCCTGGGTTTTGTTAATATCACCCACTTGAGTTCGACTCTCAAGATTTATGATGTCACTATTAAGGCCCTCCAGGTCATTACAATCTTTCCTTTCATCTAGTCTGTATATAAATAATTGATCATCACAAGGATTGAAACCTGGGGAAATGAAGACAACTTAACACAGATATTCTTTATGACATCAATTACAGAGGAAATCATTGGGTGAGAGCGGAGAATATTTCAAGCAGGGCAATAATGATAGCTCATTTCTACGATAGGTTGTGTTGCAAATGAAATGTATCCGAGTGCTACTTTATGAAGGAAATGCTTTACTATGCAGGGGGAAATGTGGTGTTGGTATGCACTTATGCCTGCCTAGACAACCTGGTTTTCAGCATATTAAAATTGGCTGTTTGTTTGTTTTTTTAATGACTGAGTGGGTTCTCATTGATTGATCAACTGTCAGTAGCATTTCATGTACTGAAGAACATCACCCTATACTTCCATATATCCTAATCTGGGATTGTTTGGCTTAATAGGTCTTGCTTTTGAATTGATATTAGGCTCATGATTAACACTGTTCAGTGGTGTAGTGGAGTTGGGGCTTTCAGGGTCAAAGGACTACGATGACAGCATCTGCCACCCTCCCCAGGTGTTCCTCTTGCTTCTGAGTTTAGCTAGAATCTTCACAAGTATTTGATTGATTGATTGATTGATTGATTGATTGATTGATTGATTGATTGATTGATTGATTGATTGATTGATTGATTTGATTTGATTTGATTTGATTTGATTTGATTTGATTTGATTTATACCCCGCCCATCTGGCAGGTACTGTTACAAGCCATCCTTGATTTATTGCAAAGTATCTGAGTTGATTTGGTATTGAATGTCCAATAAGAGCCATTAACTTGCCTAAATAGCTTTTCCTCACTTGTTGATATGACTAATCCAGTTGTCTGCATATCTGGATTCTTCTTAGAGGAGAGTGACCTAGGTACTGTCATTTGTTTATTTATTAAAAATTTTATTACCCTGCCTTAAATCACAACACTGAAGCTAAAAACAGTGAATTATTCAACTATTATATGAATTAATAATTGTATATTTAAAATGTTAGGTAAAGCATTAATAAAACAGATTTAGAAGCAACAAAACGTAAGCCATCGCCTTTCAAAACCACTCATAGACAGTCAGTCACTAAGGAAAAGCTTCGTCTGCTTGTGGAAAGACAACAAAGATGGAGCAAGCCTGGCCTGGAAGGGAGTTCAGAGTCTGGGAGCAGTGCCAGCGACTGAAGGCCCTCTCGGGTGTCCCCACCAAGCACAGCTGTGAGGGTGGTGGGACCGAGAGAAAGGCCTCCCCCGATGATCTTAACACTACAGCAAGCTCATAAAGGGAGATGCGGTCCTTGAGATAGCTTGGACCCAAACTGTTTAGGGCTTTATAGGTTAGGACCAGCTCTTTGAATTGTGCCCGGAAACAGATTGGCAGCCAGTGGAGCTGCTGTAACAGGGGGCTTTATGTGATCCCTGTGACCAGACCCAGTTCACACAATGGCTGCAGCGTTTTAGACCTGCTGAAGTTTCTGAGCCCTCAGCACTTCCCAATTCACCCATGGGTTATGTTTGTACGTCTCCTCCACTCAGATCCGTTCAGCTTATATGGCTCTCCTGTCCTGTCGTAAAATCAACCTTGTGTCTTGCCACGGGGGCAAGGGTTCTTTTCGATCTGGAAGCAACGGACACACACCCGTGTGGAAGGAAAGGAAAGCAGAGGCATCTGTCAAGGTGCCTGGGCTCTAGTGGCTGAAATCCTGAATGGAGTGACTCCGCCAGTGTCATGGGATTCTGAACTGGTAGAAGAAGAGGGTCCTCCACCCAGTGCTGTACCTAAATGCTCGCAGACATTAGAAGTGGGGGAGAAAGGGGGAAAGAAGGCAGTGATGGGAATAGGATGAATCTTTCTCACTGCGCTTTGTAATCTGTGGGTGTTATTGGAAGCCACTTGGAAGCAGGTGCAACAGTGGATGGATGATATTCATGGAACGCCTGTGGGAGACGCTGGGAGGTGCGCAGAGGAGCCAAGACCTGGCAGAAGAACAAGCCACAGTGAGGGCTGTTCAGTTTGCCGAGCTGAGACATCCTAAGCAAGCTAAGAGGGGGGATGTGACTGACCCTTGCAAGGTTAGACGACTTGATATTTCTTGGGACTGGATCTGGTGTTTAACAGAAGCTGTCCCAGTTTTAAGATATCCTCCTGAGTCTTCTGTTCTTTTTTTACCCCTATTTTGTCCAGTCTGTGATCATGAAACTCCACAGCCCTCACAGACACACATGGTGATCTACAGAGCACTCTCCTGCATTTCCTGGTCGCTTCTCCATCTATTAAATGCTTAATAAGTCACTAGGACTAGTATATAGCTGAGGTCAAACCGCTAGAATGACAGGAAGCTGAAAAATGTAGCAGCAAGTTGGGGCTATATTGGTTACTCAGTGTGCTGAGCTTCTCCACATGAATTCCTGAAGACAACTCTCTCTCTCCCTCACTCCCCACACTCTCTTCACCGGTGTAACTAGGATCAACTAGCATTGTGTGCCTCCTAACTGAGAAATATCAACTATGAGCAGTCTTTCCACCAGTCTGAACCCAAACGGATAGCTAGAGCACAGGGCCCGTGGCCTGGGCCTGACTGGACCATTTCAGTTCTCCATTCCCAGAAACTGTGCTCACTACACTCATCCCAGGTGGTTTCTGAACATAGCTATTGATAGGAAGAAATGGGGTTCCCACGTGTTTGTTCCTTGCTTTGATTCTGTCTCTGCCACTTTTATTTTGTTTGGTTCCTCCATCTTGTCTTTTCTTGCACTCTCACACTTGCTCTCTCTCTCTCACACACACAGCCCCCCTCTTCTGGAAAAGCAGAATAGCTGCACAAAATTTTTCCATACAAGGGCAGTGTTTTGCTTCTGCATAGAGACTTCCTAGTGCTACTGATCACAAGATACCTATTATTCATTCTCCTCACTCCTTAAGAGACTTTTCTGTGGTGAGACAAAGATGCAAGAAATGCAGAAAAAAATTTAGGCTTACAAGTGGCAGACAACAGTGTCTAAATACATGGGCCTAGTTCAAACAGAAGAGCTGGGATAGAGAGCCTGGAGGGATGCAGTGTAGTCCAGTTCCTTCTGTTGTCATCTCTGCCAGCCTCCGACACATGGAAGGCGATAGACCTGAATGGTGAGAGTTCCACTACGTGTAGGGACCTTCCACACGAGGCAAGACTAGAGATGGTCATGAATCAGAAAAATTGCGATTTGTTTTGATTTGTGATTTGTCGAGATGAACGAATTACAAATTATTTTTTCGATGAATCAATGAATCTATTCGTCAATTCATTTTTTTACTTGAAAACCATATAAAACAGCACACCAAGCACCTAGACACACCAAATTCACTGGGAAGTGTCCCCTGGCTTTCCTCTACAAGCTCTGCAAGTTTGGATTTAAGGCATTTGAGCTATACACCTACAAGGACACACACACACACACCAGAATGTTCCACCAGGGCACCTAGAGAGGCGCTTCTACGGACTCTCCTCTACAATCTCTCCATGTTTGGTGACAATTGGGTTTCAGATATCCAAACTATACACCCACAAAGTGTGTGTCCCCCCCAGGAAAGTGCGCTTGAGCAGCTGGTTTTAGGAACCCCAATCCTCACCAAACTTGGAGGGATTGTAGAGGAGAGTCAGAGGGAGCTTTCCTGTAATTTTGATGTCTCTGGGTGCCGGTGTGTGTGTGTGCTATGTTACAGTCAAACAAATCAATGAATTAAAAAACCACTACAAATTCATTGATTTGTACCCATTGGGGTCTTTGATTCATACAAATATGAATTAGCGTTTTTTTTTTTTTAAATGAATCTGGTTGTTTATTATTTAAACTTGTGCCTATCCCTCATTGAGACTCTGGAAAATATGGGCTCTGATTCATTTGGAGAATGTCCAAAGAAAGCAGATCTCTCCCTCTTCAGACAGGTATGCAAAGGTGATGAAACCAGGGATGGAGTGGATGGGGCCACAGCGCTTCCCACCACCACCACCACCACCACCTGTGATGCATTTACCCAAATGATAACATCAGTACTGTGGTAAAGTCTGAGGCAGGTTGGCTGCACTATAAGCATTTTCCCTGGAAGTCCCGCTTAGGGTTGTGTAAACAAGCTGATGAAATCAGCACCTCTTGAGTCTGAATCATAACCCAGCTGGGCCAAAACAGTTTGGAGCAATTTGGCATTCTGGACAGAAAAGGGAAAACGTACAGTGTGTTTCCAATACGTTGCAAAACCGCACCCTAAAAGGTGAGTGCCAGGGGAGGGGAGGGGAGGGGAGGTGGACTTTGCTGAAAGGTAGCTTGAGCTTCCAAGATGGAGGAAACATCTCAACGGCAATGTGCTGGGGAAAGCAGATGCATCTGTTGGCTTACTTCCTACTCCTCTTTTGATTGGAGAAAACATTTTTTGTAAAAAGCTTGGATGGAATTTGTTTTGTCTCTACAGTAAGGTGACCTCTCCTTCTGGTGGTTGTGGGTTTTTCCGGCTCTTTGGCCATGTTCTCAAAGTTGTTCTTCCTGACGTTTCGCCAGTCTCTGTGGCCGGCATCTTCAGAGGACAGCACTCTGTCAGCCACAGAGACTGGCGAAATGTCAGGAAGAACAACTTTGAGAACACGGCCAAAGAGCCCAAAAAACCCACAACAACCATTATTAGATCCCGGCCGTGAAAGCCTTCACGAATACATTGGCCTCTCCTTTCTTCAACCCACCAGTTTTCAAGCATCAATACGTCCGATGTGTGTTCCCACAAGTGCAAACCTGGATTGACGGGGGGATTTGTGCAATTCCAGAGCAACTCAAGAGTGGCACAAGGAGCTGCTCATCATCTCCTGAGTGGAACAGAACTGGAGCAGATTGTATGGATCCTTTCAGGCATTCATAGAAAAGAGCAGGGCGCCCACAAAAGAAGGGCAGCATTACCGATTAAACTGAGGATGCCTCATGAGAAGACAAGACCTTTTGGAAAAGACCATGCTGAGAAAAGCTGGAGGCGGCAGGAAAAGAGGACAAACAAATATGATGTAGATTAACTCAATAAAAGAAGCCATGGTCTTGAGTTTGCAAGTCCTTAGCAGGACTATTAATGATAGGACCCTTCCATTCCTACTTGTTGAAAAACAGCCCTGACTATATAGATTTGTGTTTGGGCGAGAAGAGGCTAACTGGTGAAAAAAAGGAGCCAGCTTCTGGGATTTTCCCTCGCATGGTGCCACTTTGTGAAAGTTAGTGAGCACAAGAGATCATCGTGTTGGCCAGTGGTTCCCAACCTGGGTGTCTGGTCCCCCAAATGGGGTTGCAAAGCGTTTTCTGGGTGGCTACCATGGTTATTTTTAGTTGCAATTATTTAAAAAGTGATTCCCATATGTTTCCACGTAGAATTACAGCCCATTGAATTCAATGCTGTTTAGTACCAGCCAAGGGATGAAAGCATCAGCATGTGAGCCACTGCCATCACCTTCTCCCACCTGCTTTGTATCTTTTCATGGAAGGTGGAAACGTTCACCCTGGGCTGCTGGTCAGTGCTGGCTTTGGTGAAGGGAGCCCTGCAGTACCTGCCAGCGTCCACCAGGGGAAGGTTGCCCTGATTCCGTCCTGGTGCTGCCTTTGGAGCGAGCCACTCCCCCCTTCTCCACAGGCCTCAGTCCTGCTCACTTTTGATTTCCGAACACCCACCGCAGTCTGGGATTGCTTCCGTTCTGGAGTGCAAAGAGAATCTGTGCCTGTGAGAACGTCTCTCTCTCTCTCTCTCTCTCTCTCTTTCTTTCTCTCTCCTTGTCAGTGAGGGAGGAGGGGAAATGGCAAATCTTTGTTTATGCAACAATACGTAGTCAAAGTGGGCACACTGACAAGACACAACACACACACACTCCTCTTTTCCACTGAGTGGCAGAATCGCGAGCAAGCCCCGCACCAACTCCTTTCCTCAGAAACAAGTCACGCTGGAGCAGGAGAAGGATTAAGGATGCCCAAGTAAGCGTGGCCTTGCCAATCCATAGCCCAGTCCTGTGCAGGTTTACTTGGAGGTCAGTCCTACTAGGTTCAATAAAACTTCACCCATAAGAAGGCGGTGGATGGGGGTGGGTGTTGCAGAAATGTGGCGGGGGCGCAGGTTATTTGGCTGTTATGTAGTAACAGAGGGTGGCAACTTGTAAAAGGTTGGGAAACACTGCCATAGACCGTCTTGGCTGCTGCCATTGATGCTGTCAACATTCAGGCTGCCCTCTGCTATGTAAGGCTTGGCATCCTTTTTCCTGCTGGCCATGCAGGGACAATATGGTGCATCCATATTGGGTCATTTCCTGACATTTTGAATCGTGGGCACAGAAGCATCATATCCCACATGCATAAATTAGAGGAGGGTTCCCCCCGCCACAAAGAATTGAATTAAAAACACACAGTCTGGCTTGCTTTTGCCTCTGTTCTCATAGACAAAGCTATCGAAACCACCAAGTGAAGTACTTTAATGACACAAGCGAATGTGTGTGTGTTTTTTTAAAATCTGCTGTTAACATAGGAGTGGCTCACACGTGGCCCTCCAGATGTGGATAGGCTGCAACTCCCATCATCCCTCACCACTGTCTATGACAGCTAAGGCTGATGGGCAGTGCAGTCCAACAACATCTGGATGATGATCTGTCCCCCACCTTTGCGGTCAGAAATGTTCAGCAAGCCACTTCAAGAGGCAGAGGTACCGCAGCAAAATTCAGACACTCCAGCCACGCAGCCAGACCCGGTTCCCTTTAAAAGAAAGGCTACTTTTCTTGTTTTTCTTGTTTTGTAAATTGTGATCTACCATGCGGATTATTGGTTATTGTTGCTTTATGATTGGATTTTGGTCTTTTTGTGGATATTACATCCCCCCCCCCCCAATGATGGGTTGTTTTATTGGTTGCTCATAGAATTTTTATAAAGGTAGCTCCTTCAGGAGCCGAGGCTGCACTTGGGAAGCAAGCTATAAATCCCCCAACAAACAAACAAATGAATAAATAAAACTCATTTGTATGCAAACAAGGCCTCCTAAGCAAAGAAACCTCAAGGCTCTTTTCACCTGCTGACTCAAAAATATTGAAAACTGGGCTTGGTAGCTTCCAGTTTGTGCTTTACGTTTCATAACTCACTTGTGTCTAAAGGGACAGCTGTGCAGCTGCTGTTGTTAGCCACTGTTTTAGCAGCTATTGTGCAACGTGTAATCTCTCTCTGTCTGGTCTGTTTATCTCTCTGTGCACAGCAAAGGAATGATTTTCATATGCAGTCATCAGGTGTTGTCTGCCTCAAATCTGTGTAACATTTGGAAAAATCCCATGAGAATGCATGGTCTTCGGCCTGGAAAATACTGAGAGGAAGCAGCATTTTAACAGTTATTGTAAGTTGTATTCCCACAACAGACAAAAGTAATTTGGGGGCTTGTTATTTTAGGAAGTGCACATAAGTTGCTACCTTCCCGCCCTCATTCACAGCCAAGGGCTCCTGAGAACAAGAAAGCAAGTATTCATAACTATTTTCTTTCAGTTGCTCCGTTGCTCCAAACAACCCTTGGAATGAATGCCTCACTGTTAATGCCATGCCCGATACAATCACAGCACCGTTTTAATCAGTAAACTGCATAAGTGCAGAGCTGAGAGGTGTGTGAAAGGAGGGCCAGAGGAATGGCAAGCTGCATCCAGATACTCCCCAGAAATATATGCGATCCCTCTGCCAACATTTCTTCTGAGTTGCTCATGTCTGGTGGCTAAATCCATTTGTTAGTCTGAGGAAGAATAGACCCACTGAAGGAATGGTACATAAATTTCTATAAGTTAGAAATTGGCTAGAAGGCTCGACTGAAGTGGGTTTGAATAAGCTAAATAGGGTTACTTAAGGGGTTGCGTATGTACCTTGAGGCATATGTACCTCAAATGACTCTATTTGGCCTGCCACCCCTTAAAGTGAAATAAATAAATAAATAAAACAATAGCAAAATCCCCCTCCTCACCCTCTGTCTCCACCTCCTGGGAGGAAGCTTTCAATTTTTAATCCCCCCTCAAAAAAAGTACAGCACATTAGCGCTGACCTAACAGGCTTTGCTTCCTTCCTCTCCCCCTCCATGGAGAAGCAGAAGGCATTTTAAATTTCCCAATATCACTAAGTAGCTAAGCCACTTAGTGATACTGGGAAATTGAAAGCAGATAACAAGCCATCCAAACTTTGGTTCAATCCCAGCAATCACACATGCTGGAAGCACACCTAAGCAGGGCATGGAAACAGCAGCAACAGCACCCCCTACCTATTCCACCTGAATTGGCCATCTTCACTGCCACCGCATACTCGGTTGACCCTTTCATCGAGCTGTCCACCAGCACACCAAGATCTCTTTCCTGATCTGTCATGGACAGCTCAGAACCCATTAGCTGATAACTAAAGTTTTGATTTCCCCCCCTTAATGTGCATTACTTTACATTTTCTTATATTGAAGTGCATTTGCCATTTTGCCACCCATTCTCCCAGTCTGGAGAACTCCGATCACAGTTGCCTGGAATTGGCGTGTGCAGGTGTGTCCTTCACTCTGCACATGTATCTGCTGTTCGGAGCCACTCTTTTGCCCCTATCTGCTCCACTGGTAGACCTTAGGATTCTAGTGAAAGGGAAAGTAGATCCTGCAAAAGAGAATATTCAAGGATCTGCCCAACGCCAGGCCAGGTGATGCCTTACTGCTCTTCATGCCATTGTTCTCTGTTGTCCAGTGCCTTCTATGCAAAATAACAGTAGGAGCACTCTCACTGCCCTGAGGTGTAGTGTAGTGAGTTCCCTACCCTACATCACCTACCACTCCCCCCCGCCCCCACAATACCATTATTGTACTTTTGATGAGACTGAGGTTCTCAGCTCCTTGCATCAGTGCAACCTCAGTCTGGTCTCCCCTGAGCCTTAGGATTACCTTACCCATCCCACCTTGTAGAATACATACATGGTCAGCCCTAACCTTAGACAGTGATGGCGGCTATCCCAGGCAACTGTGCCTCGGTGTCATCAAAGGGCAGTAAATGGTTAATCATCTAATATTGTATTTGAATCCCTTGAAAGGGCAGACGGCTTGTGGATCAGCTGGTAAAGTAAGGTGGCCAGCCTTACTAAACTAGAAGGCTAGGCTGGCTCCCCATCTTTACTGTCCTTTACAGCAGTGGTTCTTAACCTTTGTTACTCGGATGTTTTTGAACTGCAACTCCCAGAAACCCCAGCCAGCACAGTTGGTGGTGAAGGCTTCTGGGAGTTGCAGTCCAAACCTCCTGAGTAACCCAAGGTTAAGAACCAGTGCTTTACAGCAAGCAGGCAAAGACCTTCCTCTTCAGGCAAGTTTTCCCTGAGGGAATGGCTGCCTGAAAGGGGAGTTCTTAACGGGTGGCTCTGTGCCTTACTGCCTTGAATATGGTTCGGTGTTGCTTGTATTTTTGGTATTGCATTCATTGATCCTTTTACTATTGTATACTAATTCTTACCAGTCTTTAATTGTTGTACGCTGCCAAGGATCCTTTTAAAGGAGAAAGGCGGGTGAAAAATGTTTTAAATAAAATAAATAAATGCATGTTCTTTTCTGCCTCATTCACTGACCAGTTGAATTCATCAATCATTCTGCCTCTATCACATCAGTAACATAGACTGTGTATGAAAGTTATTATTCACAGGATCCGCATGCAAAAACAAACAAACAAACACATGGGTTCAATGGCTAGTCAGAATAACAAAGTTATATCTTTGCATCACTCTGCTGGCTTATGCATACAATCATCACTTCATCCGTTTTTAAATAAGCACATTTCTGGAATCCCTTCTCCTGAGCCTACAAATGCTTGTTAAAGCCTCTAGTATGCAAAGTAGGAAACTTCGCTCTCCCTGGCCTTGTCAGTCAGCCCAATAAAACTTTTCACAGGTCATAAATTAAAAAGCAATAAACACAAAGCAGCCGGAGAGCTCAGAGAGGCTTTGCCTTCTCAGAGCGCCAACTAATCTACAAGCAAGGGATGGCTGTAATATTTTCATCAAGATATTTGTGGGGTTGGGGTGGGTAGGTATGAATTTCAATCAAGCCAGTACATTAGCCGCAGTGATGACGTGTGATGTTTGTTTCAATCTATTATCACTTGCACAGGAAAGAGGAAATATGGGATGATCCAGATGGTAATCTGGTATGTACACACGCAGAAGGGGAATCTTTGTGTTTCCTGCGATTGTTAACAAAAGACAGAGTCTCTGCTACTGAGTGGATGCATTATTCTGCATGCTAATAGCCACATCCTAGTGTGTGCTGTTTAGGCAACTGCAGTTTACAACAGCGTTCAGGTGGCTGCACATTAATCTCATGAGTTATTCTAGCAGAAAACTCATGCTGTTAGTAAATGTTTCACAATAATGGTTACTAGATGCAATGCAATTTTCTTCTGATTAGATTTGACATGTGATTCTATAACCTTTTGTTAAATTCCATCTGTGACAAACCCCAGACCTACTGGGATATGCCACAGTTTCACTAAGCTGCCACCAACCATTCCCTGTAAGGAGTCACACAGACCAGGGATGGATTTTTAACAAATAAAGGAATAAGGTTTATTTAAATAACACACAGGGAAAATAAAATGATCAAGTGAATAAGATACAGTAACGTGGCTTAGTCTCAATCATACATACACCAGTTTGGTTCACACAGAACACCTTTCACTAAAGCACAGACCCTGAACCTATCAGTTCTGGCTACCCATAAAGACACCTGAACCTATCAGGTTGGTACTGACTGACACACAGTAGTACCCTGTCTGACACACAGACTCCCACTCCAGCTTCTTCTCTCAGCTCTTCTCCAGCTCTTCTTCTTCTCCACACAAGCTCCACATATATATACAGTACAGCCCCTCCTCCTGATGTCCCGCCTTCCACTCCCCATAGGATGGAACTTTCCCTCCAACCCATGACAGACAGGTAACATCAGTGCTGTATGTAACACCATCTATTAAGGTTTTTTTAAAAAATTCCAAGCCAATTAAAAAAATTACTGGTTAGTAAATTCTCCTCCTGAGATCTGTGATGCTTCTTTGTTGCTATTGTTCTGCTGGACATCATCTCCTACAGCCACCAAAAGGAAGACCATGCACATGTGGCATGTGCTGTTTAAGAATAGTCTGAAGGGACCTTCAAGGTGAGTAAAACTCATTACAAAAAAAGAAAGAAAGAAAAAAGAAACATATTGATTGACACTAGTCACTGGCGATAGACAACAAACTCAGCCCATAGACAGAAACAGATGAAATGACAGCATCCCAGTTAGCACTGGTTGCCTTAAGAAGTAAAAGGGCATTTGCTAATCTTCCAGCAAGGTTTATCATCTCCAGATGTTCCAAATTAGCTTGGTTTTGTTGGTTATTCATCACCGAGTAGTATACTACAAGCTTTGTTTGCATGCTGACTGTACAGACATGGCAGTCTTGGAGGACTAGATTTTTGGCAGGACAATGTTTTATCACCTTCTAATTGCAAAGCTGTTGTATAGTTTGGCTCTTATGCCACAGCTTCTAGAACAAGGGTGAAGAATGTGTTGCTGTCCAGATGTTGTTGAGCTAAAACTCCCACCGTCTGCCACCATTGGCTATGTTGGCGAAGGCAACATAGCCAAGATGAATTTAGTGGTCTGAGCACATTTCAAAATGTAGTGTGTGGTATTACAGGATCCTGGCAGCCCCCACTGTCTTCCCATGCGATAGCAATCGTAGCCTCCGGCAGCTGTCGCCAGCTGCTGGGAGTGTTCGTTTTTTTAGCATGTGTTTGAACTCCAGTCTCCCGAATTCTTCAAGATACAGATCAGCAGACGACTAGATTGCACCTCCATCACGACATTGCATGAAGAGCTTACCTCTAATGCCGTCCTGGCCTCTCGAGCCTTTGCTTCCTGGTGGATTTTTTTTTTTAAAGAAAGCTGCCGGGGTGCTTCCTGTGAGTCATAGTTCTTCAGGACAGCACTCTATAGCGCCTAATGGGCAAAGAGATGGCAACTCCCAGCACCCTCCACACTCAGGAGCTCAACCATCCTTACCATCACATGACAGACCGGCGGGGCCCAAGCCTTCATGGTGTGTGGAGGACACTGGGAGTTGCCATTCTTGCTGCCCACAAAGCTATACAGAGGGTACCTCCCAAAACCCACCTCTGCTTGCCTCGCCTCTTTGCTCTTTCCTCTCCTTCCAGCTGCTGCCACCATATGCACCCGTGCCCCAGCCCACCCTGCTCTTTCCTCTCCAAATGAGGGGAAAACAAATGGAAAGGAGCCGACACTGCACGCAAACCTGAGTCCTCTTCTTCCATATTCTACGTTCTCTCTTTGGAGGGTGATGCATAATAGGCCATTATGGAGGGTGATGCATAATAGGCTGACAGAGTGCTGTCCTCTGAAGATGGCAGCCACAGAGACTGGCGAAATGTTAGGAAGAACAACCTTCAGAACACGGCCAAAGAGCCCGAAAAACCCACAACAACCATTAGATCCCGGCCGTGAAAGCCTTCGCGAATACATTAATCTAGACTAGTTCAGTTGCACACTAGTCAGTGTTCATGTTCAGCCTGCCTCAATTACAGAGCAAATTTGGGCAGCCGTATATGTCGTGTACTTTCTGTAAGAGGAACTCCAAACCAACAGTGGGGGCGGCTAGTTGGAGAGCTGCCATTTTCAGTTTTGCACGAGGCCACAGAGGGAGCATCCTGCTGGAGTGCTCTCAGAAAGTCAACTCAGATGGCTCCACCAGAGGGGTCCTGCTGCCACTGGCCATATGGCATGCAGGAGGAGGACGTGGGTGGCACCTGAGAGCATATAGTTGAGGGCAGTGTCTAAACCTGCTGGCGTCCCAGACGATTCTGACAGTTAGCACTGAGTTTCCACAGGCGATCAGCTTCTTTGGGTAAGTTGGGTATACTCAGAGAATTATTTGTGTTTAGATGGATGCCGGTTTCCCAGTTGGCCTCTGCAACGGGAACGTGTGCTCTGTAGAATTGAAACAGGACACACGCCACTCTTGGCTGGCCCTGCCATTAGGCAGAGTGAGGCGACTCTTGCCACCTTTCTCAAAATGAAAGGGACGCCTGCTTCTGCAGGCCCTGGAAGGGAGCTCCTGGTCTAATGGCAAGCCAGCCGTTTGTTTCAAGATGATTTGCATTTCATCAGCATGGCGGGCTTTGGAGGAGGAAAAAATAGGGGAAAGATGTAGAAAAGCAAATTTTGAAGAGGATACAGAAGGAAGCACGAAGTGGATGAACAGTAGACAGCTGTGGCCTGCCAAGGGCTGCCGGGTCTTAACACTATAATTAGCTATGCTTGTTCATTTATAAGACCTTTTAAAATATGTATTGTGTGATGTGGTTATGGCAGCCGTATGGAATGCCTACGATTATAAAATAAAACTTTTGGCAAGTTCAGAAGCTTGTGCTGGCAAAGCACGTGAAGTGCCTTGTTCCCCAGCCTTGTTAACTGCTCCATCAATTACACTTGTAAATACCTGTCATATTAGTAGCCAACGCCTTGGGCCATTCAGTGGAAAGATCTCTGTATCTTGCTATGTACGCCTTTTGATCTGGGTCTTTACTGTACTCTTCAAATGAGAGAAAGGCCCCCACTTTGCAGAACATGCCAGAGACAGAAATCTTTTTGCTAATGGGCCTGCCTGGAATAAGAACACCCTTTTTAGTCTGCAGAGGTCTCTCTCTCTCTCTCTCCCTCCCTCCCTCATGACCTCTCCGGTGAGGGGCAGCCAGTGCTTGCCCTCACCAGTGGTTGCGCTGAAGGCTCTGTTTCCACGTCCACCCAGAACAATCAGTCGCCTTGTGGCCCCTTCAAGAAAGACCAGCGAGTGTCCTCCAGCCAAACTTTCACGGACTGCAGCCCACTTCGTGCCCCTCTGCCCACCCATCCATCCGCCTTCCACCTGCCATGGCCCCTCCTGCTCTGCTCTTTCAAGACGCTTTGGTCTTTGCAATGTCCTTTTTTCTGCACCCTCGAGCAAGTCCTAAGACAGCTGGGAAATAATTCAACTCCACACCGGAGAATGCCAAGGGGGGGGGGGGAGGGATCCGGAGAACGAATGAAATCCTGTCTTCCTGCAATGCAGCTGTAAAGTGTCTAGAAGACTGTGGAAGAAAGAGGCCATCATCATGTAAGCGTGGGACAGGAGAGATACTCCCGTAACCCACATACTAGAGAGTTAGGCCGCTAACAGTTCCAGCCAGCTTGACCGACAGTTAGTGATCATGGGGATTGAGGTCTAAAACATTTACAGGACACTGGGTTGACTATTTTAAATACCAGCTGCTCCTGGGAAATGTCCTGCTTTCTGCTCTTTCTTCTTTCTGTCTTTATCCTTGGAGTACCTCCTCAAACACCTATGTAGTCCCATTTGACTGAATTACATTGTTGAACCAGGAGGTGGACAAAGTGTAGCTTGTGGCCAAAAGCCACCCTTCTTTTGTGCAGACCCTAGTGCCTCCAAGCGTCCCCAAGTGCTCCACAGAAAAACAATTTTTAAAAGTGTGGAGTTCTTACATTCTAAACCTCAACAAGGCTTTTCGTTAATGTGAATGGGAAGATCATAATTTCAGTTTGCAGCACCCTCTTCCCTAGTGTTCCTCCACTTATCTTTTCCCTGAAATTTGATTGTTTATTATCAGAGATTAACTTGCTTCTTATTTAATAGGCTTAAGTCTTAATTGCTACTTAAAGTATGAAGCATTCAAGAACTACAGAGCTGCAGACTATTGACACAATTTGTTTTGTTTCTGTAGCTCGTCCAGCAGCTAAATCTTAGTCAACAAATGAGTGAGTAATACGTATATACTTATACAAAAATGAAATAAAATATTTAATGAAATAAAATTATTTTTGAAACACATGATTAGATTTTTTTAAAAAATCATTTATTCTTTGAAGATTTTGAGAGAATTTTAGGAAAAGAGAAAAAGACAAGGAATGAAATGCAGCGATGCTCATTGTGCTTTAATTATTTTTATTTATTATCTATTTTCAGCTATTAAAAATAAGCTCCACCAACTTTTCCCTGTTGGCCACATCATTTCGGGAGTGTACGAGGCAGAGTAATTGGCCAGTCAGAAATAACATCTGCATCCCTATGGAAGTTGGCCACCCCTGCTTATACTTTTCCTCATTCCACCCCCAGGTCCTTATGCTTTGAAGGTTTGATCCTGACCTCACTCTCCCTTCTTTATGGAATTTTACTTAGAGTCCAGCTGATGGCATCTCTTGCGTTTTCCCACCTCTTCTTCAACCTGTTTTCTTAGCAGAGAAAATATGTCAAGGTGGAAAGACAGCTCAGCTGCAGAATGTCTTTTGACTGGTGACCCTTAAAACCTTTGTACGGGTAACAGATATAAGGGCGTATTTTCCCCATTTATCCCTAGATCCATGTTCCTGTCCATCTTTTCCTGTTTTTCTTGCGTCCAATTTGTGATTCTAAATGCTTGTCCTGCTAGGCTTTTGCTCTTTATGCTCTTCCCAGCACCATATACATTGACAGCATGATTTGAACAATAGATTATACATCATACATTTTTATGGGAACCATTTAGAAATTTCATGATAGTAATGCTATATAAATACTAATAGATCTGCTGCTGCTACTATTACTCATAATCCTAAAAATTGTGTTAATTATAATGGGAAATGTTCACATCAAGGTAGGCTTTCCTGGAGATCCCAAAATATCAGTAATAAACTAAGAGGTCCTAAAACCATCTCTGTGGCTTACACCGGATAATACAGCTTTTGCATCGTTAGAAACACAGCTCCCTTAAGAGACCAAAGACATCTGTTAGCATGGGCTCTCCTTGCTCCTCCGGTTGCAAATTAGTTTGCTTTTATTTTGTGATTGGTCACGAGAAATTAAATATGGGTTTCAATTGCAAATCTGATTGTTCCAGCGTGGAGCTTTGAAAGAATGACATACCTAGAGGGAGGCGGGGGGGGGGGAGGAAGGAAGGAAATACAAACTTGCCTGAATGTAGAATTTTATTGTTAGTGAAGAGAACAGCATGTGCAAGAAGAGGATCCATCACTCTTTCTATGGTAGGATGATACTGATGGCTCTCTCACAGAATCCAGGGTGTCCAAATCACTTTCCTTCTCCAGCAAAAGCATTATTTACATATTACTTTATTTCAAAATGTATATCCCACTCTTCCAGTTTGTAGATGGGGCATTGCAGTGGTTTATGGACCATGTGTAAAGTAATGAAAGACAAGGCATGGATTTATACTCTAACACAACAGATGCTAGCACATCATACAAGACGGAAAATGCATTTAATGGCCAGTTTGCCACATGTTCCCTCCATCCTTACCCATGTTGTTCTGTAGAAACATTTTAATACTCTTTAAATCACTGCTTTCAGTTTCTCTCCAGCTAGTTGAAGACTGAGGTGGCAAAGTTGTGTCCAAAGTATTTTTTTTAAAGTCATAGACTTTCATATTTACTTCGAAAATGGAAGGGAAAGAGTAAACTGCTTGCGGTGAGTGTCATCTCTGTGACATCCCTGTACTTAAGGAATGGAAAAACAAGACCACTGGGCTCACGTTTTCATACAGATTCAGTCCCCAATACCTGAAGCTTTCATTCCTCTTGCTGAGCTGAAGATAGTTTTACAAGGCAGAGAACTTTCCTATCTCATGAAAATATTATGATGACTCTGTGTTTTATTATAGTTTACAGTTAGCAATCATGATTATTCGCAGATTATAATAAAACACTGTCAAGAGGTTAATAGGTGCTGCTGGATTACAGACTGTCGTAAAACTGAGACCTACAAAAACCCCATGGGGGTGCTGTAAACATGAAACTGCTGAACTTAGAGGAAGGTTTATGACAGAGCTGTAGGAATCAATAGCTTTGATGAGAATATAAACATATCCCTGGCTCTTTCTCTCTCCAAAAAAAGAACACACGTTGTTGCCATTTAGCACTGCAACACCACCTTGCCAAGTGTTTGTGCAACTGATAAATGAGGCTATGAAGACAACCTTCACCCATAGTTTGATGTGGGGGTGAAGGTACATAGTTTGATGTACCTTGATGTGGGGGCGCTTACTACCTTGGTGCATGCGCTCGTAATCTCAAGATTAGACCACTGTAATGCGCTCTACGTGGGGCTACCTTTGAGGTTGCTGCGGAAACTACAGGTGGTGCAGAATGCTGCAGCCAGATTACTTAGTGGAGTGAGAAGATTCCAACATATCTCGCCCACTCTGGCCGCACTGCATTGGCTGCCCATCCGATTCCGCATCGACTTCAAAGTGTTGATGCTTACCTATAAAGCCCTAAACGGTTTAGGACCTCGATACTTGGTGGAACGCCTTCTCCCACCAAGATCTACCCGTGTCACTCGTGCGAGCCAGGAGGTGAGGCTGAGGAGCCTAACGCCGAGAGAGGCCCGGAAGGAGAAGACCAGAAATCGGGCCTTCTCGGCGGTGGCTCCTCGTCTCTGGAACAACTTACCTCCTGAGATTCGCGCGGCTCCCTCGCTGGACATTTTTAAGAAACAACTAAAAACATTGATGTATAGGCAGGCTTTCCCAACAGAAAACTCCTGACGATTTTTCCTTTCTTATATCTTTCTTTGATTTCTATCTTAGTCTAGGTGCAATGTTTTAAAATTATATTGTTTCTTTTATTGTAAGCCGCCTAGAGTGGGCTAATATGTCCAGATAGGCGGGATAGAAATAAAATAAATAAATAAATAAATAGTTGCCACCAATGTATCCAATTTCCAGAGTGTTACATGCCCATGAGAAAGAAATATATTCATGGTTACATTGCACAGACGGTGTAAAAACATGAAGTTTTCTATTTAAATCACATAGAACACATCGTTGGAATTATATCAACCTGAATATGATGCCTTTAGGAAATTTGGATGTGAGAGACTTTGGGGTTGAATGCCAATCTCATAGTAGCAGCCAATTGTTCCTCAGATTCCTTCCCCCCCCCCCATGCCTGTTTACTCAGTCAGGGTTCTCTGTCAGTTAGCGATGTCAGTGTTCTGTGTCTCACAGTTGAGCAGTCAGCAGTTATAGGCTGAGTGAGGTATTTATGTAACCAGTCAGTTAGTCAAATAATAAGTTAACCAGTTAAGTTCTCATAAAATGTAACAAATAAATATGTTTTGTTTGTTATTCCGATATATATATGATACTGATGTATATATATATGAAGATTCGTGAGTAAAATAAAAAACACATTTTTTTATTCTTTCTCAACACTAGAGTCTCTCACTGAAGCTGTTGAGAGTATATTGCCATTTGAGGTAAAACTGACTAACAATAAGGGGTGGTATATTTGAGAGAGACTTGTAATTTTAATAATCTGCTCTATAGGGTCCATGTCTTGATTTTTTTTTCCCCACCACTGTGTAGCTGAAGGTTTTAAAACAGTGATCTCTATACTTTACCATTCGAATAAGTGTGTAGATCATATGTCCTTCCAGATGGTATTGGGAAGCAACTCCCAGAATCCTTTGCCATTGGCTGCACTCACAATGTGACAACATCTGGAGAGCCACCAATACCCATTCCAGATAATAATCCCACTCTATTGTGCAGATTCAGCACAAAAATCTCCAATCTTGGACTGTGTCCCACCTCAAAAGACATGTTATTGGAAGTCACAGCACCAAAAAAAGAAAAGAAAAGAGAGAGAGAAAAAAAACAAGGTACAGTAATGCCAAGTGCCTCACTGTTACCAACAAGAAACTGCAGGGTTTTCTTACATGTAAGCATCCAAGAAAAGGATCTGGTTCCATGGCAGGTGGCACCGTTCCTACTCCAGCAGAAGCAGCTCTGTGTTTCTTTACAAAACTTGAGCTTTGCCCAGGCCTTTCTTAATGCCATCCTGGGTAGACTTGTGTCTCATGTGTGTAGTTTTTTTTTAAAAAAGAAATTGCACCTCTATGATTTCTGGATAATACCCAACACAACTTTTTTGGAAGTTCCCTGAAGCCGCACAGTCTTTCCCATCACCATTCTCCCTGTGCTGGATCTGTGGGAACTCAAACCTAGATACAGCCGAAAGGCCCGCCTCAAGGGGAGCACCTCTGCCTACACAGGCCACAGAGAAAGCCGCTTAAGAATGAAACCTATGTTATGAGATCAATCAGCAAAAACAGTTCATCATCATCATCATCTTAGAACTGCCAGCATTGGGGCTAAAATGCAATAAAGCCACCAAAATTTGAGACAAGGTTGTTTTGGAAAAACAAATTTCCTGGTTTGGAGTTCCTAAGCTAATGGTAAGTCAAATTCAAATGGAGCTAAAGTTCAGTCTCAGCTCATACTTACTGTAACCAGCTTCATGATAAGCTCTCCCTCCCAGTCCAAATTCCCTTTGCTCTTTCCTGTTGAAATGCATCTCACAGGGGTGGTGGGAGCATTGAGAGGAGCTGGTAGCTGCTGTTGGCTTCACTGGGCTCCTCATAGCACGTTCGGAGACTCTGAAGAAAGTAGTTACCTGCTGCTTTCCCAGGGACCCAGAAGCCCTGGGAAACTATATGTTACCAGGATCCTGGCCAGAGCCCTTGAAAGTTACTTTTGGGGACTACAGCTGATAGAATCCTCCAGCCAACATGATCACTGGCCCTAATGTTGAGGGTAGGGATTGTAGTCCAGAAAAAGTTATTTTTCCAAGCACTCATCCAAAGACTCTGAATAGTCTTTCTTCAGTGTTATATGAGTTAATCTGGGCTTTTCCTTCAATGACCCTTTTCATCATAGCCACTAAGCTTATTTGCAGAACTCAGGTTGGAAATGGATTTGTAAGACGGTTGGGGAAGAGACACCAGAAGGCCTGGTCATATTCCTGGTGAAGCGAAAGATATGTGGTGAGATCAGGAGGTTATGCTGGGTCTAAAATCCTGTTCTGAATCGAGGCCTAATTAGTGAATTTAGACGAGCCTAAATCAAGCTACCTCCTCTCACTTCACAGAGTTGGCCCACCGATACTAATGAACTGACTGAAGGCGAGCACCTAGTTTACTTCAGGAAATTGTATCTGCAGGAAATGGGAGGTGGAAATTAATAAAAACCAATTGCAGCAGTTACATACCAGTAAGTTGCATCTGGAATATGTAGAATTTATCCTCTACAATTTCAGCAACAACAATGACAACAACCTCCACACAAAAGTTAAAGAACTGACAGAAAGGGAATCCATCAAAAGACTGTGGGAAATCTTAAAATCAAAACTGAATGGTGGAAATACGATCAAAGCCATAAACACATGGGTGGTTCCAAGAATTAGATACCCAGCTGGAATAATAGATTGGACCTAAAATGAATTTGAAGAATTGAATCGAAAAGCACAGAAACTAACAAATATACATCATGCACTACATCCAAAAAGTGATGTGGGCAGATTATATTTACCATGAAAAAATGGAGGTTATGGATTACTGCAAGTACAGCAGGGAGCAGAGGAGGAAAAAAGAAGCCTAAATTATCAGTAAAAGCAGAGAAAAATTACTTAAGGCAATGAAAATGGAGAATATTTTGAAAACAAGAGAAACAAAGGCTCAATATAAGAAATAACAATTTGAAAATAAATTAAACAGCTAGAAAAATAAACCGCTACATGAACAACACCTGAGAAATATTGGGGGAAAGCATGATCATAATTCAACATGGATATGGCTAAAACTGGAGACTGTTATGAAAGAAACCGAAGGAAGGCTTGATTTTTGCAGCAGAAGAACAAGCACCCCAAAACCAATGTGATGAAAGCTAAGATCCAAGGAGTTGGTGCTAAAAGCAAATGTTGACTCTGCCAAGAAAAAGATGAAACTGTGTCACACCTCACCTGTGAATGTCCAACAATTGCACAAGCAGGTTACGAAGTCAGACAGGACAGAGTGGCAAAGTTAGTGCACTGGTCATTATGCAAAAAATATAACTTGCCGGCCTTCAAATACCCATGGGAACATTAGGTAGAGAAGGTGTTAGAAAATGAGGAAGTCAAGATCTTGTGGGATTTTCGGATCCAAACTGATAGACACCTTGAACATAACACACCAGACATAGTAGTAATAAAGTGAAGAAAAATGGTAATTCCAGGGGATGCCAGAGTTGCACATAAAGAATTGAAGAACTGACAAAATACAGAGATCTGGCAATAGAAACATCTCACTTGGGGATGAAACATACTTTAATGATCCCCATAGCTGTTGGGGCTTTGGAAACAATATCCAGAAAAATTCACACAGTATTATAAGCAGTTACAAATTCCAGAACAACAACAACAACAACAACTACTACTACTACTACTACTACTACTACTACTACTACTACTACCACCACCACCACCACCACCACCACCACCACTACTACTACTACTACTACTATTACTACTACTACTACTACTACACATACCTCAGCGGCCCCCATCATTATCAGGGCTTTGAGAAAAATATCAAGTATTATAAGCAGTTGCAAATTTTAGAGATAACACCATCAGATCTACAAAAAAGTGATATTAGGAACAACATACATCGTGTGCTGATATTTAGCAGATACTTAGGTTTTTGGTTAAAACTTGTGTCTGTTATATAATACCCCTCAATGTTTTTATAATTTTGATAGACTGTGCCTTGTGTTTTTGAATAATATCATTAAAACTCTGACATCGGGGTGGCAACCCTGAATCTTTTTCCAAAGGAAAGAAAGAAAGAAATTAGTTCACATCTGGCAACCATCTGACTCCTTGCTTAGCTTTAATCAGGAAGGATTAATGATCACAGTTGGAATCTAGTTGGATTCATTAATGAAAACTTGGTGATTAAGCTTCTGAAATCAAAGATGTCCTTAGAAGTATTTAAATTAGAAACGATTTGAAATGGGAACAAGAGACAGATACCGTGAGTTTCAGCTAAGAAAAACTTCACAACAGTTGCCTATTTAGTTAAATCCTCTATATTACAACAAGGTACTTTGGGTCTCATTGACTGACAGACAGGCTTATAAAGAGCATCTCATTTTCCAGTTCTAGGCACACTCATCTCCCAATGGTGCCTCTCCAAGTAGTTCTGAGGTGTCCCCACCAGGATAGCAGATAAATGTTCTGTTCGTCTTCTGCCTTTGTGGGTTCTGAATGAATTGCTCATTTGGGGAAGAGATCAACTCTTGCATGAACATCAGTAGCTCAGTTTGTATATCCCACTGGAGAATCAAGGAACATGTTTCCTTTCCCAAAGGAGGATAAGAACTCTCCTGCATTTTGTTGTGTGTGTATTTTTTTCAACACACACATATACACATGCAAACCCCAGCACTTGTGAGGCAGTTGAGCTGAAGAACCAACCTCTTACTGATCCTCTCCATCTTCTCTATATTTAAACAAATCAGAGGTGGAAATGAGGCAGCCCTGAGTAAGGTGAGCAGTTCTTTAGCGCTGCTCCAATACAGCGGAATTCTGCAACGTGTGCATCTCTGTCCATTTCTCCCCTTCTCAAATTGCCACAGAAAACTGGAAGTGCGGTATGGAATATCAGAAAGAGAAGCCACAAGGGGTGCGGTATAGTAGAAGTGGGAGGATCGAGACACATTTGCCTACTCAGCCTCACCCACTCATGCAGTCCAAGAAGTAGGGAAATGCACTAGACAAGAAGGGTAATTGTCAGTAACACAACAGTGTTTTTTTTTTTTAAATGAGTTTGCAAATGAATCTATGAAGAAGAACCTTATCTGAAGGACCTTAAATGACCTTGTAGTTTGAAGGTCAACCATGGAAGACAAGGAACTCATAACTCAATTTTGATGCCTTTCATCATTTCAGAAAGGACTGTCTCTGAATTCAGGGCTGATGGTTCTGCCTAGTTTGCCTTAGTCAAGTTGCATATGTTTCAGGCTGTCTGGGTCTCTCTCTCTCTCTCTCTCTCTCCCTCACCATCACACTGTAAGCAGAGTGTCCATCTACTGTGAGTCTGGAAGCCATGTTGGACTTCACATAACTATTGCGACAGTGAGGCTAGAGTGGTTTCTTCCCCAGTCACCGTGGAAGCAAATCAAGGGAAGTCGTAGGATGCACTCTAAAGGGAGAAGGAACGTTTAAGGGAGAAGGAACAGCGCCCAGTAAAGTGTGAACGTGGGGACTGCTCAGAACTACTTCCTTTGTGGTCTTCCTTTTGGGGACTTAACAGGGAACTTCTCCCCTTTTTTGGTCCACTTTTAAGGCTTGGTATAAAACTGGGGTGGTGGTGAGAGAGAGAGAGAGAGAGAGAGAGATTCAGAAAGATTTGAGCCCAGCTGGGGGGTCAAGGGAACATTGTCTGCCTCCCCCTTTCCAACCCTCCCCCACCCCACATGCATGCAACAACCTCCAGTCCTTCCACTATGAGAAGAATTTTTAATTTTTTCCAAGGAAAAGAAACAGGAAAGGTAACCGTTCAGGTGTCCTGGATGCTACCGCTGCCCTTTCTGTCCCAGATGAGGCAGGTAATTCCCAGACAATTCTTCCCCAACAACACCCAGGGCACAGGTGGACAGGTATCAGTCTTATGGTTTTCTACTAGAGTCTCAAGAACCGCCAGCTTGAGATTGGTGCAGCCGGCAAGCACCTGGGATCAAAAGAGGTTTGAACCCAGGTGTAATGTGACTTGCTATGTCAAGTCGTTAAGGAAAAATTGATGGGTTCACATTAAACATTAAGAGACATTTCTAAAGTTAAGGTCTTAATTATTTTGCTGTCAAGGTCGCTACTAACCTTTACCTGGCTAAGGTAAAGGCTGCCAGTCGAGCATACTTCGCTAACCGGATAAGCGAAGCATCCAACCAGCAGGCGGAATTATTCCGTATAGTACGCGACCTATCCGGAACTGCTCTGAGTGATGGGCCTCCCTCTAGTTTTTCACTGGACCAGTTTGCAGCATTTTTAAAATCGAAAGTGGAGGCCACCCGCCGGGACCTCTCTCCTTTTTTGAATACAGTGAGTCGAGCAGAGATATCCAGCGCTCCGTCTTGCCCGGTGACTTTTGATTCCTTTCAGCCTGTCACACCTGATACTGTGGCCAGGGCGCTTGACCGCTGCCGTGCCACCACCTCCTCCTTGGACCCTTGCCTGGCCTGGCTAATCAAAGCAGCCAGGCTGATAACAACGGAATGGGCCACTGTAATAATCAATGGGTCTTTCCTTGAGGGCAGGTTTCCATCTGCCCTCAAGGAGACACTCATTAGGCCCATCAGAAAGAAACCTAATTTGGCAGTGGATGAAATTGGCAATTATAGGCCCGTCGCCAATGTTTCTTTCTTAAGCAAAGTGGTTGAGAGGGTGGTGGCTGACCAGCTTCAGGCACATCTGGATGAAACAGATGCCCTGGATCCATTTCAGTCGGGCTTCAGGCCGCGCCATGGTACAGAAACGGCATTGGTCGCCCTGTACGATGACCTGTTGAGGGAGGCTGACAGGGGTAAAATGTCTCTGCTGGTCCTCCTCGACATCTCAGCGGCCTTTGATACCATTGACCACGGTATCCTCCTGGGGAGGCTCTCTGAGTTGGGAATTGGTGGCTTGGCGCTTGCCTGGCTCGGTTCCTTCTTGGAGGACCGCCCCCAGAGAGTGCAGCTTGGGGAGAGTGTCTCGGCCCCGTGGAGTCTCAATTGTGGGGTTCCACAGGGGTCGATTATCTCCCCAATGCTGTTCAACATCTACATGAGGCCGCTGGGTGGGGTCATCAGGGGGTGTGGAGCCTCGTGTCATCAGTATGCTGACGACACCCAGCTCTACATCTTCTTTTCACCAACTGCAGGAGATGATGTTCTGTCCCTTCAGCGCTGCCTGGGGACTGTACTGAAATGGATGCAGGAGAACGGGCTGAGGCTGAACCCGGACAAGACGGCGGTACTGAGGGTGGGCGCCCCCCACAGTTGGGGATTTGGGAAACTCCCTCTCTTTTGGGGGCGTGACTCTGCCTGCCAAGGATGGCGTCCGCAGCTTGGGGATCCATCTGGACCCGGCACTCACTATGGAATCTCAGGTGGCGTCCGTGGTCCGTTCCGCCTTTTTTCACCTTAGGCGGATAGCCCAGCTGCGGTCCTACCTTGATGTTGGGGCACTCACTACCTTGGTGCATGCGCTCGTAATCTCAAGATTAGACCACTGTAATGCGCTCTACGTGGGGCTGCCTTTGAGGCTGCTGTGGAAACTACAGGTGGTGCAGAATGCGGCAGCCAGACTACTTAGTGGAGTGAAAAAAGACCAACATATCTCACCCACCCTGGCTGCACTGCATTGGCTGCCCATCCGATTCCGCATCGACTTCAAAGTGTTGATGCTTACGTACAAAGCCCTAAACGGTTTAGGGCCTCGATACCGGGCGGAACGCCTACTCCCACCAAGATCTACCCGTGTCACTCGTGCGAGCCAGGAGGTGAGGCTGAGGAGCCTAACGCCGAGGGAGGCCCGGAAGGAAAAGACAAGAAATCAGGCCTCCTCGGCGGTGGCTCCTCGCCTCTGGAATAACCTTCCTCCAGCAATTCGTGCGGCCCCTACGCTGGGCATATTTAAGAGTCAACTAAAAACATGGATGTTTCAGCAGGCCTTCCCTCCAGACAATTCCTGATGCCCTCTCCTCTCCCTCTCCTATTGTTTCCTCCCTCTCCTAAGGTTTCTTCTATTTAATATTTTTTATACTATTTTATGCTGTTAGCCGCCTAGAGTGGTCTTAACCGACCAGATAGGCGGGATATAAATAAAATAAATAAAATAAAAAAATAAATAAAAATGTCACTTAGCATTACTAAAAATAAATTTTTTTAAAAAGGCCAGTGACAAACTAAAGTAACAAGAAGGCTTAGTTGTTACTCAGAATAATGGTAATGGTAATAAATAAACCAAATGCATTGTTTTGGGAAATGTTAACAAATTAGGAATAATGATCCAACTCCGGGAGGCAGTGGAAGACAGGAGGGCCTGGCGTGCTCTGATCCATGGGGTCACGAAGGGTCGGACACGACTAAACACCAAAAAAATTAATGAGCAAAGAGCAAGCTGTGTGTGGAAGGCTGCTACAGCTTTCAGGAGTCTCTTGCTTCTGTCCAGTTCAGAAAACAACTTTCTGCAATGCTGCCGTGCTGCTCTTCCTCTGAGAAGTTCAGAGCAGCAACCATCGCTTTTTTTATTTAGCAAAACCCTAGGAGGTAGAGTTAGTCCAGAAACTATGTCCAGCCTGAAGCCATCCAGATTCCTGGCTAAATGTAGTTCTGGAGCCGTAATGGAGCCTTAAACAGTAATGAGGAGTATAGTGGCAAAATCTGAAGTGGAAGTTTTCACAGGAAAAGGAAACCTAGCAAAGCCGCCGCCACCCTGCCTTCAAAAGCACCAAGCCCATATCAAATCCTACTAACATTATTTCATACTGTGCTACACACAGATCACTCACTGCACAGATTAGGTTGCGCTTTCCAGATTTACCTCAGGAGTGTGGAGCAGTACAGACTGCATTGCACAGAAAATTCTTAGCCACCCTGGAACAGATCCACCTTTTATCTGATGTTCTAATGTACCACATGCAGCTCTAAGCAACGGTTCTTCTGACTAGTGAGGTAAAACAGAACGCTATTAACCACAAGGAAGGGAACACATCGTTGCCGACAGGTCACGCTCCAGGAGAACAGCCACGATTTCCCCATTCTTCCGAGTCACTTGTATGGCTTTCCTTCATCTTGGAGGGGGCTCCCCTCCCAATCTAATACGCAGGCAAAAAATAACAGGTTTGGCAAGTTCGTGGCATGGCGCAGTGGGAGAGCCAGCCATCCTCTTTCAGGGAGGTCAGTCCTTCGTGTGAAGGGCTGCCCAGTCGTAGTTGGATTTCAAGAAAAAGAACCAGAAGGAGAAAGAAAGATCAGGGACCCTGAATAGCAGATACACCAGGCAGCCAAGCCACCTCACCACTGTCTTGCCCATTCCATTGGGAAGAACTGTAACATCTCTTCAGTTACAAAAAATATTTTAAATTTACGTAAGAGGTCCCAACTATGGTGGTGGGGAACACCATCGAGTTGTATTTTGGTTTATGTATTTAATGTTTATGTTTATGTTGTCATTTAAGAAAAAAAATATTTTCAATTTTTAAAATCTTTTTTTTTTATCATATTAAAAAAACAACAACTACCGGATAGCTCAGTGGTTTAGGCATCTGGCTGCAGACCCAGAGGTCGGGAGTTTGATTCCTCACTCTGCCTCCTTGACAGGGGCTGGACTCCATGATCCATAGGGTTCGTGCAGATCGGTGGCATCATCCTATGTTCTCTTTTCTGGTCAAGCTCCAGTAGCCATGGTCTACATTTCCCCAAGAGAGTAAAATGAGTGATACAGGTAAAAGTGGTGGGGAGCAACAGCTCTCTTTTTTTAAAAAATATATATATTTTATTTTATTTTATTTTATTTTGGCCCAGGCGGATCACATGGAGGAGTGACCTCTTTTTTTTTAACAACTTCAGTCAGAGACTCTTTAAAACCCAAGGATATTAGAGTGAAAGAAAGAGTGAACTGTACCTGGACTTTGGCTGCAGTTCACGCTGTCCAGAATAGGGGCTTCGTCTGTTTGTTTGCTAGACCAGGTTTTGTTTTTCTTAAGCCTGCAATCCCATAAACCTTTGCCTGCAGGTAAGAACAAGCAGGACCAAAACTCAGCAATAAAACGTTTTCATCATTTGGAGTCCTTAGCTGTCCCAAGCAACACTGGAATTCTTTTTAAAAAATTCCTATGCTGTTTTTTGGCAAGTCAGAATGTGGAAAGGCAGAAGTCACACACTCTTGTTGATAGCAGGTTGGCCAGATGGGGTGAGCAAGGATGACTTTTCCTTCAGGTCAAGAAAAACAAGAAAAGTACATCAAATCCTAACCCTATCTCAAATAACTCAAACACTCTATATATCAGAATTCTCATGGAAGTCAGAAAATATCACATGACTCAATCAATGCAAGATTTTTTTTAAAAAAATCATCGTCCAGAAGTGTGTCGCCATCATCAATTTAGAACTGCAGAGCTAGAAGGGACCCTCAAGAGATCATGGAGTCCAGCCCGTGCCAAGGAGGCACCATGGGGGGGGGCGGAATCGAACTCCCAGCCTTTGTCTCCACAGGCAGAGACCTCAACCACTGAGCATAGGCTGCAGTCACATGACAAAGTAAACTAGTTACTGTGGGAACCTGGGTTTAGCAATTATGAGTAGCATGCAGGGGCTGACTTTCTGATAATCCCCGTGTGTGTGCGTGCGTGCGCGCGCATGCATGCATGCATGCGAGTGTGCGTGCATGCATGCGCACGCGTGTGTGTGTCTGTTTGTTTGTTCGTTTGCTTCATCATTTAGTCATTTAGTCGTGTCCAACTCTTCGTGACCCCATGGACCAGAGCACGCCAGGCCCTCCTATCTTCCACTGCCTCCCGGAGTTGTGTCAAATTCATGTTGGTCGCTTCGATGACACTTTCCAACCATCTCATCCTTGGTCGTCCCCTTCTCCTCTTGCCCTCACACTTTCCCAACATCAGGTTCTTTTCCAAGGAGTCTTCTCTTCTCATGAGATGGCCAAAGTACTGGAGCCTCAGCTTCAGGATCTCTCCTTCCAGTGAGCACTCAGGGTTGATTTCCTTTAGAATGGATAGGTTTGTTCTCCTTGCAGTGCAGGGGACTCTCAAGAGCCTCCTCCAGCACCACAATTCAAAAGCATCAATTCTTCGGAGGTCAGCTTTCTTTATGGTTCAGCTATAAAGAAATCTGACCGCGGAAGAATTGGTGTTTGTTTGCTTAGTGTTGTCTTAACAGAGCCAGTACCTCTGCTTGGTGCCTTTTCTTTGGTCACAAACCAGAGGAAGAATCCATGGCTTGTTTGATGTTTTCTGCTCTGGTTTTCTAGGAGAGAAACAACATGGAGGAGGAAGCACCTGGATTCAGGCATCTACTAAACCAACCATGAAGCAAAGCCCCCTGTGCAAGCAGGAGCCGTAGGGTAGCCATGTGCTAGAGATCCGTGGCTGCTATCACATGACATGAGAAGCCAAGGCCCCCACAATTCCTTAAACGTAGGCTGTCATATCATGTGATCACCGCCATGGAGAGTTCCCATGATTCGTTCCCACAACCAACAAGCCCCTTTTCCTGAACTTCAGGATTCACACTACACAGTAGCGGGGTGGAAAACATCTTCCCGAGGGGGCGAGCATTCTTTCTCTTAAAGAGAATTTTAATAAATACTTGCAATTTATAATTGATGCTTCTGTGGAAGACTTAAGGAATTCAAAACCGTCTGGGACATAATAGCAAGCAAGAGAATTGAGACAGAGTGAAACTATTACAGCTGAGCGCAGTGGAAAAAAAGGTTTTAAATTGATGCTGTGTATTATTCATTTTGACAACTGCACACTTGCACGAAAGATAGCAGAAAGTCAGGAAGCATCAGCTACAGCAGGTAATACTAATTTATTACTAATACAAGACCCGATCTATAGTCAAGCACATATTGCTGATCCCCAGCAAGGAAATAGCACCACATTTCCTGCCAAGATGCGCAGCAAAGAAGCCTCTTCGGGGCCTACATGTTCGCCGAGGGCAGGCAAGATGCCTTTGCTTGTGGGGGTCAACCTCGGCTGATTTCGCCGGCTGGCCTCTGGTGATGATCTTGAAAACTGGGGAGAAAAAGTCAACCAATTCTAAGATAGGTTGAGGATCCGGGGAGAAGTGGCTCACTGCGGTCGGTGGGGCCCCCGAGCTGTCCCCACAGCAGGAGGGCCCGAAAAAAGCCTCCCCTCGGGAGTCATGGGAGGGTCTTTTTCAAGCCTGCTCGTTGTGAAGGGGTCTTGATGAGTGAGTGTGGGTGTAGGTGTCTCAATGGGGTGTGGATGTGACCTGTGGTGCCTCCCACCATCGCCATGGGGCTTCTAGCAGAGGATCATCAAAGTGAAAAGAGGTTTTCCCCCCTTCTTCTAAAGTATCATGGGCATGATTCAGAAATATAGGTTTTAGTCACCTGGCCCTAGAAATTTGTATATAGATGGGGGAGGCTCAATACTGAGAAGGCTTGTTGCCTGGAAACCACCTGTCACATCATTGTGGGTGATAGTGATGGTTCATGACGTGGGCTGTGGGTGTCCTGGTCCACAAGGTGGCTGCTCACAAAATCCCGCCAAGTATCATCCTAACAATCAGGGAAGAACATGCAGGGTGGGAGCCGGTGATCCTTGGGGCACTCGGAGGCGGTGCATTCTTGCAAAGATGTGGACTCCCGCTTTCCCCATGCCTGTTCCCATGTTACTGCATTGGAACAGGCAGGAAAAGCCATGTCACTACACTGGGCAACTCGCATGCAAACAAAAATGGCTGAAATGAGGCTCTGATGGTCTCTCCTCTCCCCCCCCCCCATCCATGAATAACAACATTTCTTTCCAAGGCAGAAGACGCCATGTTTCACATGTCTGTGCATATTGTGTTGTTCCCCTCACCCTTTCAAGCTAAAATATTCACATCCAGAATTCACCTACAAGCTGGCTGGGGAATTTTGGGCGTTGGAAAGTCCAGGAGAGTAACTTTTCCATAATTGATAGAATGCTGGCGCACCACCCAGTGTGACTCCTGGCCAGATGGGCAGTATGTATGTATGTATGTATGTATGTATGTATGTATGTATGTATGTATGTATGAATGAATGAATGAATGAATGAATGAATGAATGAATGAATGAATGAATGAATGAATAAATAAATAAATAAATAAATAAATAAATAAATAAATAAATAAATAAATAAAATAAGCAAGCAAGCAAGCAAGCAAGCTGCCTTGGATCATTTTAAGGAGAAAGGCAAGATAAAATATTTTAAATAAATAAATAAAATAAAATCAGGGGGGAAAAGCTCCACCATGCCTGGGTTAACAAAACATCTTGGCTGGATGTCGATTAGCGTTTGCACACGTGCATGGAACGTTTTCTGTACATGTGCGTGTACCTTTCCCTTATATGCACCTATATAACCATATAGGCATATCTGTTCCATCTGAGAAAGATGGGGTGCGTGTGTGACCATGCTCTCCCGTAATCCGGCGCATAAAAGCCAAGGCGGACCAGCGGCCGCTCTGAACGGTCTTCCCCCGGTTTGCTGACCTTGCAATTCATCAAGTTGCCACTAAGGGGAGCCCTGCTTGCAGTAAACCTGGGAGCCTTTTTATGGCTGTTGATCAAAAGCTTGGCCGTAAAGATAAGGTGACGTTTTGATTTCCCCAAAATTATGTTTAATCAGAAGGCAACCAGAGATAAGCAGTTTAAAATGAAATCTGAATTACAATTCCAAGTCTCTACATTTTAATACTTCTTGATTAGGCTGAAGGAGAAATATAAATGTGTCTGAATATCAAAAGCCTGGACAAGCTTAAATAAAAACTGAAAAAGCAAACTGGTTGGTTACAGAAGCACGATTAAAAATAAAAAAAGAAATACAATAACAGAGGAAAAGCTGCCCAAATAGATAGCCTGTTATATCATTTTTGCTTTTTTTTTTTTAAAGAAATGTATATTAATGGTAAATTCTATCCCTGCAGCTGAAATGGGAAAAGTTAATTTTGGGGAACATTTCCAGCAATCTACAGTCATGCTGATTATAGGATTGTGGGACTGGCTGTCCCAAAAAACAAAACAAAACAAAACTTCCTCCAATCCTGCACTGCAGTGATATGGAGTCAAATAAGCTGGTATATGTGGACGATATGACTAATAAAAATGCAGCCCTATACAGTATATGCCTACTCAGAAGGAACAGTTTTCTTCCTCTTAATTGCTTATAGGACTGCAGCCTGGATCAATTATTGTTTTTTCCTTTGACGCAAGAAGTGTGAATATGTACATTTGTGAACTGAATGTTTATGTAATTGATAGCTTGGGTAAGCAACGCTGCAAGCCTCATTAAAGGTGATTCTGTTTTGGGAGGATTTCTTGTTAGTGCAAATTCGGAAATATGAATAGATAAATGTTGGAACTCTTTTGGTAATTAATAGCCCTGGGTAAATAAAAAAGATAAGCCTCATTACAAATAGGATTAATTCAGAGAATGAGTCATTATAGTTTGGGGCCCATAATTAACCCCTTCCTTGCACCATGGAAGTTTGATTTATTGGTAGAATTGTTCTCTCAGCAGGTCCCTAATGGTACACTAGACACATCTAAAATTATAGTAGTTTAACAACATGGAATCGGCTTTATATAAATTGTTGTGACCTGAATGTACACAAGAGACGATGCTTGGGGAGTATAGGACCAAAGCAATATACAGTAAAGCAGATCTTGCAGTAAATAATCCACTTTACAAGCTGGGAGTGTAATCGTGGGCATGGTTCGGTTTCTTAAATCCCATTGAGATAAGTGGGGTTCTTGCAATCCTGCTTCGGTGACCTCTTCGGTGATGCTGATGGTCATGCGGGATATATGGAAACTTCCCCTTCAGGATCAAGGAGAAAACGGGGCCTCACCGAGAACTTAAGGCAGTGAGAATTGTAAGAAAGCCTCACCAGAGGTGTAATGCAGGAATGAGGTTTTGCCATACTGCCTGATGGCATTATTTATTTATTTATTTATATTTAAATTATTTATAGCTCACCCTGTATCACAGGATCTCAGGGCAGGTTACAGAGAAGAATAAAATGATCTAAAAACATAAGACATTTAATCGCTATTTAAAATAAATCAATTTAAAAAACAACATTCAAACCATTGCATTCAAACCTGCGCAGGCAACAATCCTCAACACCCTCCCCCCCCCAAAGGCTTTAATAAATATATGTTGTTGTCTCCCCATAATAAATGGTTCCCAGTGGTGGGACTGAGAGGAGGACCTCCGCAGAATATCTTAGTGACTGGCAGGTTTATGTACAGCTTTACAAATCCTTGCCAGGCACCTAGAAATTAGGGTTGGAAAGGAAACGCTTTAGGTTTCTGTCTTCCTGAGATGGGCAACAGGATAAAGCATATATTGACTTACAGATCTCTGCATTTCTGAAACCTGCAATGACTCATGGTGCAGTGATTAAAGTGCTGTACTGCAGCCAAAACTCTGCTCCCGATCCAGGTTCAATCCCAGGTAGCCAGCGGGAGGTTCACTCAGCCTTCCATCCTTCCAAGGTTGGTAAATTGACTTCCCAGCTTGCTGGGGGGCGGGCAATGTGTTACCTGCATAATTAAGTGTAAAATACCCAGAGAGTGCTTTAAGCACTATGGGGCGGTATACAGTATAGGCAGCATGCTTTGTTTTCCTCTGTTTTGTTCTGCTTTGCTTTTGGTGGTCAAAAATAGGACACAAAACTGTGTGTACCTTTGAAATGTGTGCATGACTAAGGCTGTGGCTGATTAAAATATAGGGGCTAACACGCTTCAGGCAGGTGTAGAAATGCATAAGAAATATTTGTTATCTGTAAAAATGCATAGAAAATGCAGGTATTTTGCAAATAAGCACACAAAAAGATGCCTAATTTACATGCAGAAAGGTTGGGGGGAGCTGGGAATATCACATTGTGAAACAAGGTGAGGATGCTAGTAAGATTCTGCAAAAAGCAGTAAAAACCAAGATTGACAGACATGGTAATCTCCTGCAAATATAGGAGGCCGCCCCAGGGATCCAATGCCCCCCCATTGTTTCACCGCTGTACAATTGTGATGCCCCACATTAGATCAAGATGGTGTGAGTAGGTGAACCATGTATAGAAATGATCTGGTGAACCACATCCTTCCCCTGGAGATGCATTTCTGCCTCTTCTACAAGGCTAGTTTAAATTTCAATATCCTCACAAAGCATCCAGTGAAAAACGATTACCCACCACAGCTATATACAGTATTGAAACAATTCCTGCCCATCATTTTCGGCTAAACAAATGTATAGCAGACCCTGTAGTTGTGGCACATCTGGCTCCCACCACAGCCCTTTTGAGGAGAGAGCCTGCCACTTGCTCCTATTTAAATGAAAGGATGAGGAGTTAATAAAATCAGCATGTAAACGTCACCACCAATAAGGCGAACCAGAGAGACTGCTGTTCTAGATGTAAGCATCCTTTTTTCCCTGTGTTAATTTTGAGAAGGCCAACCTTGATCAATTGTTTGAACCACCCACCCACCCTAGGTCATAGTAGTGAAATTACTCATGTGTAGCCATCTGGACTCATCCACACAGATGAAGAAGGTATTAGTAGTCTCCTTGGTGGAGAACTCCCATATCTCCACAGATGGGGGAGGGAGACTTCAAGGAAATCTGCTCAGATCTTGCAAACTAATGGCGTCTCATGTTAGGTTGTTCTTCTTCCTCCTGACCACCCCTTTTCAATAATGTCTTTTTCAGTAAGTTCAGGCTTTCATCATCATATGGATGATTTTAACCTTGGTATCCAGTGACAATCGTTGCTAACTCCCACCTCTGCCTTTTTTATATTTCAGAAGCTGAGGGGAAAACTTTTGGAAAACACGCACACAACATGCAGAACTTTTAGTGTAATATAGGTTTTTTCCTCAGGTTGCCTGCCCTAAGGAAAGGGTTTAGAAATTGGTATGTAGCTTTCTAGTCTGCCTTCTGCAGAGCAGGCATGACAACATTAGTTTACTTGAGAGGTTAAAGGGTGGTATGTGTTTCTCTGTCGTATAAGTTGCACTCACACTTTTGTTTCACCACTTCATTAATATAACAGTCTTCTGAAATATTTTGGCACAGAGAGAGACTTACAGCTACATTGCAGCTGTTCTCGCTTATGTCCTCTCCTGGCAACCAGAGGACAGATCATGGGCGCACCTTCTGTTATCCTTTAGCACTGGGTAATTCCACACACGGGAAGTTTCTGTTGGCACTTGTATGCAGTGTGCATGTGTATATATAGACTTCAATTTTCAAAAGCTGGGAAATTCAGCTGTTCAAAAAATCCTCCAATTTATGAATGTGGGATAGTGTGCTTCTGGATCCATGATTTAAAATGCCAACAAATGGCCCAATATTGCTGCACAGTGTTGTGCCAGCAGGAAAAAGTATGCCAAGCTTTACATAGCAAAGGACAGCTTGAATGTTGACAATGCCAATGGCAGCAGTCTAGATGGTCTACAGGATACCCTCTTCTGCTCACTACCATTCACACTTGTTGAAAAACAGCCCTGACAATTGCTTTCTATTTATTTATTTATTTATTTATTTATTTATTTATTTATTTATTTATTTATTTATTTATTTATTTATTTATTTATTTATAACCCACCTATCTAGGCAGCTAAAGTGGTCATGATTGAGTGAGAAGTGATTAAGCCATGCAAAAAAAGCAGTTTCTGGGATTTTTCCTTGCTTGGTCTAACTTTGTGAGTGGCAGTGAGGACATGAGAGTAACCTGTAGACCAGGGGTCCCAAACCTTTTTCATCCTGCGGATCAGCTGGGGAAGGCAGGGCACCCCCCGCACTTATGTGCATGCATGAACAAACGCGCGCTCTCTCTTTCGCACAAATGAGCGTGCACTCATGCACTCATGAGCAAATGGCAGTGTGGTGCTTGTGCAGGCACATGCATGCTCATGTGCATGTGCAAACAGCAGCGCGGCACTTGTCTGGGCGCGCTTGCACTCGTGCACATGTGCAAATGGCAGCGCAGCACTCGCATGGGCATGCTGGAGCGCGAACACATGCACAAATCAGCTGTGCAGGGGTGAGTGGGGGCAAGGCAGGAAGTCTGTCTCCCCGGCCTGGTCCGGCTCAGGCCACGGACTGGCACTGGGCTGCATACCAGGGGTTGGGGACCTCTGCTGTAGACCATCTTGACTGCTGCCACTGGTGTTGTCAACATTCAGGCTGCACTTTGGTATGGAAAGCTTGACATCCCTTTTCCTGCTGGCAATGCTGGCACGATATTGTGCAGCAATATCAGACCAATTCCTGGTTTCAGATGCACAAAATCCCGCATTCATAAATTGGAGGGTTGTGTGGTTTTTTTGTTTGTTTGTTTGTTTGGGTTTTTTAAAAAAAAAAAAAAAGAATTGAATCTTTTCTTACCTAGCCTTCACAAAGCTGGGAGAAAAGATGCTTAGCCTGCCTCAGGTTATATGCACTGAAGTGTTACAGAGACAGAGTGCAAGTTTATCCCATAAAAAGTGCAGTTGCTTTAAACTACAGCCACCTTTAAAATGAACTGCATTTTATTGATGAGTTGGGTTAAGTAAATTGACAAATTTTCTTTCATTTTCACATGCTGCTCAGGAAACAGTAAGGTGTTCCCTTTTTATTCCTGTGCTCCTCAAGGCGGATTGAGACTGCCAAAGAGGGAGAAAGCCATTAGAGCTTAGAAATGGCACTGTTTAAACTATACCTCCTGGAATATCCCAGCCAACGTGGCCAGGTGTAATGCTGGCTGGGGGATCTTTGGAACTGTAGGTCAAAATTGGTAACTTTTACAATAAAAAGACACTAGAAGTTGAAGTTACAAGTAGACATGGGGACAAATAAAAAATGGATCGCAATATTAGTCAGAAATCACTGATTTGTTAAATATTTGTCCCTTCATATTCATGGGACCCTGACGAATGCAAAGGGACAAATATTTCCCCATTTTTATTCATCCCCCATATGAAGAGAGGGAAGGCTTTCCCATTCTGCCTACCGGTCCACTGATCAGCTAAACAGCGAGCCGATAGGCAGCCACCCACCCCTACAGCTACCCACTCCCAAAGCCTATCCCTTGCCCCCTTCCTCTCCCTACCTTAGCTGCTACCCCTGCCATCCGCCCCCCCACCAATGCACCCCCACTGTAATCACTTCCAGCTGGCTTCCGCAGCCATGGACTGTAGAAAGGGACACTGGCTGCCCTTTGCAAAGATGGTGGCTATGGCTTCATTTACGGTAGGGAATCTGCAGCTGCCATCTTTGCAAAAGACAGCTTGGATTCCCTATTTAAAACATAGGGGTTTTTTTTGGTAACCTCCCACAAATCGACAAATAAATTCATGTTCCGTTGGTTCATGGGGGGGGGGAGCTTTGTGCTTCATGCTTTGTGAACTTTGACAAATCACGAAGCAGGACGACTCGCCAAAATGGTGAGTCATCCCATCTCTAGTTACAAGCATTTCCCTCACCACCACCCCCCCAACCAGGAAGTGTGCTTGGCGTCTTTTTTAAGGCACTATGTGGGATCTTTTTAATTTTTCAAGTTTTTTACACACCAGCCCACGCTTTTAAGCTTTATTGACTACTCTTTTTCTGTTGATCTCATTTTTAATGTGTTTTTAACTACATTTGCTATTTTAGCTACATTTTAGCTACATTAGACTGCAGAGCTTTTTTTGGCAAGCCAGGGCTCCGTTACTCTTCTCCTGCCTGCTTCCTTTACCCATAAAGCCTTTGTCCCCCTCCCGATGTCTCTGAGAAGGCCTGCTCGCTTCTCTGTCTGGGAATAATATTTGCCTAAATATTCCATTTTCCCCTGGCTCCGCCCACCTGCGCTGTGCCCCTCCGCAGCCATCCTGGGCACCAGTTGCCAGTGGTTTTAAGGAACATTCATCATACAAAGTAGAAAAACTAGCATGAGACCAACAGGATTCTGGCCTCTGAGTGTGGGGTGTGGCTGTTGGGTTTGGGCTTTTTAAAAAAAAATCTGAATTTTTCTTTGTGTCTTACATGAGAGAAGGTAAACTAGTGGTTCTTGCGGTTCTTTCCTCGGTTTATTAAGAAATCATGGCTTCTTCACTGCTGTCAGTTATGAATATGGTACAGTATCTATTAGAGGTGAAAAGGGATTGCTCTCCCCGGACCACACTCTAACAGCCAGGGACGATAGCTGGCCTTTTCAAGCATGGTTTTCAAAGGCTTCTGAGGGCCTCTTGGCTGAGGAGGGTATAGAGCCCAGGATACAACCAGGTTCTTCTGCTGACAGCAATGGAATCATGAGAGGGCGATTGCCTTCTTCCCGTTGTAACCCCTCCTGAACCCAGAAAATCTTCAGGACAAAGGCTTGAACTCCCTTCAGGCTCAGGGGTGCCTTCACTTACCGTGTTCCTTCCTTCCTTCCTTCCTTCCTTCCTTCCTTCCTTCCTTCCTTCCTTCCTTCCTTCCTTCCTTCCTTCCTTCCTTCCCACAGATGTGGCATGTTTTTAGAGTCAACATTAGTGGATGACCACTAGTGCTATGTTGTGTGTAAACTAGAATTTGGAAGTAATTAATCTTAGGTAATGCAGCACCTGATGACTAGTGGCTTTGGGCACGTAACTAAATTACATTTCAAAAACAATGTAATGAGTAGTTACAAAGTTACTTTTGGTTAATGAATAATGTTTTCCTGTTACTTCAAAAAGTATTTTAAAGGGCATTTTAAGAGACATTTTGATTTATGTTTCTCAAGTTTCTTTTCATCATCCTGTGTGGCAGGGGAGGGAGCATGTCCCTGTTTTTATCATCTTTTCCTAAAAATATTACCTGACAGAATTTACAAGTGCAAAGAAGAAGAAAGCATTCAGTCTGGATTCAGAAAAGGTTTGGGAACCAGGGAAGAAAAAACTTGAAAATCAAATGACAGAGGGCGTAGTGATGCAAAGAGGGGTTAGAAAAGAATTTTAGTCTTGCTGCTGCTTTTCAATTTGTACCTCTGGAATCTTGTTAAGGAGACACTAAATATAGAGGGGCCATTGACAGCATTCTGTATGCAAACAATACAGTTCTTGGGTTCCCTAGCTAATGATTTAGACTGGCTACAAAGGTTAAGTCAACGAAGTTGTGTCACCTCAATCAAATCAACAAAGCAATTAAGAAATGGAATAAATGTTAGGGAAATCAAGTTCTTCGTAATCAGTATAAAGCAAGCACTCCAAAAACTCTTTTTGTTGTTGTTGTTAAATAAAGTAAGTGACATAGTGAAACAGCAATGTATCTACCTAGCATGGTACATATAATACTGCCAAAGTGTCTAATTCATCTAGAATAATGCTGCATTAGCAAGGAAATATTTTTTTAAAAAACAAAGTAATTGAGAAAATGAAAATAAAGGGTCATCTATGAAAATGTCACAGCCCATGTAATATGTCACAGGGTTGTCACCTCAAAATTAATGTCCATGCTCCAGTTGGATGTAAACTAACCATACATACGCTACACAATGGGATAATTAGGAGCATGCCGAATCATGCAAAATATAAGAAAAGAAATCACTAAAAGTCCTTGCACTGTGCTTACAGCAGGATGGAACAAATGAACCAGTGAGTAGTTCTGTTCATTCTGTCGCAGTACACTAACATAAACAAATATAGAGCTGTCTGCTGGCTGCATAACTTAGTGGATAAAGTTATCTGGTTCCAGAGGCAGAGACTGGGAGTTCAACTTCCCACTGGGCCTCCCACGAGTAGACCCAGCCTGGGTGGCCTTGGGCAAGCTGCAAAGTCGCAGGGCACCCCACAGAAGAAGGGAATCTGCATATTGAAATTGAAACCCACAAACATCAGCACAGATTAAACAAAAAAGAAGAAAGCCTAGAGCTCAACAAAACCTGGCTCCCAGCACTGAAAAATATAATCTGCAAAAATGTCAATGAACTCTACCCAGCCACAAGGACCAGTGATCACTGCGCATAAAAGACTAACAACACCCATCAATCACAGTGACAGATCATCTCCCCCCCTTATCACAATAATACACCCATAACAAAAAACACCCTGATCACTATAATCACCCAACCTCTTGAAAAGGACAAAAAGCTGATCCCACAGCTGCAAATACTCAACTATCCCACACACTACACCAGAACACAGACAGAGCTCTAACTCCTGTCCTCTGAAGATGCTGTCCACAGAGACTGGCGAAATGTTAGGAAGAAAAACCTCCAGAACATGGCCAAACAGTCCAAAAAACCTACAACTACCAACCAATCCCAGCCATGAAAGCCTTTGAGAATAAATCTGTGTATTATCTATCTAGAAAACCCTGAAAAAGGGTCCCCATTGACAGCACATGATTATTATTAGTATTGCTGAGGGGAACAGATGTGGGGGGGGAGTTCCCTCCAAAATGAGAGTTAGAAACGAGGGATATGAATCGCCTGGCTTGACAGAGTTGATGAATATTTGCCTTCCCAAAAGCAACATAAAAAGTGATGCATATGGATGTCTTTCTCATTGCATTGTTAGGTTTCCTAACTCATTCAGAGTCATGAGGTGGCAAACCATATGAGGAGACAGATCAAGAAACTGGATGGACTTACTTTGGATTCCTTTATACTGTTTTCACTTTTTGGTTAGAAAAAGTAGCATATTCCATGAATAATATGAAAACAGCAGACTACCATTTGAGACCACTGCTGAAAATGAATGCAGTTCTCTCATACATTCACTGTCTCTGCAAGAATAAAATCATTAATTTAGGAAGGAAAAAATCTTGATTAGCCATCTTCTAGCAGTTCGTTGTTATGCTTTCTTTTTGCTATCAGGGTATTCATCCAATACAGCTCACAGGCAATTTTTTAAAATGTGGTTCCCTGCATGTACAGAGGCTGTAGTTGAACGACCCATTCCATCAGTAAGAGCTCTTTCTACCTCTCTGGGCCACATATGCTTATCAAAAAAGTCTGAAACATTTTATGCTTTGAGCCAGAGATCACCCATTCAAGATGAACCACAGAGGGATCCATGCCAGCTTTGGGAAATCTGGCTATTTGCATGCCATTCTTTTAGCAACAGTCAGGATTGCATTCAGTGTGTAAAATGAAATGGAAAATAGGACTTATCTGGAGAGACCTATTGCCGCTGCTACTGTTTTACCACGAATATGCTGCGTGAGAAGGTTGGCATTATATAATAAAACTTACCACCACATGTTTACTGCTGAGGTTATTGAACTAGTTCCCTTGCTTCTGGAACAGCCTCCCTCTAGAGATTCGTGCGACCCTGGATATCGTCGCTGGGTATTTTTAAGTCCCAACTAAAAACTAGGATGTTTAAGCAGGCCTTCCCTCCAGCTAATACTTAATTTCTTCTTTCTTTACTTATCCTTTCTTATTTTCCCACTTGAAGAATTTGTTTATTGTTTTGTTGTTTTATAATTATTAATTTGGTATATGTATATGTTATTTTTATTTGTCTGGAAGCCGCCTAGGAGACTAAATGAGCTAATCGGCATGTTTTTGCTGCAATGGATTCTTGCTTACTGAAAAATAGACATTTTATATATATATTTTGCCATGTTTGGACAAACCCTCGGGGTTCCTTGGGATCCACCTCTCCAATTTTTTTATCATCTGCAATTTTTTTTTCAGTATATAAACATATATATATATATATATATGTTTATATACTGAAAAAAAATTGCAGATGATAAAAAAATTGGAGAGGTGGATCCCAAGGAACCCCGAGGGTTTGTCCAAACATGGCAAAATTGCCCCAAGTCGACACATGAGGGACCACTTTGAAAAAAATAAATAATCCAATGGGTTAAAATTTTATTTGAGGTTCATGGCGAGGCGGTAGTGTCAGCGCCCCCACTCAAATGGCCCTTAGTGGCATAACTATATGTGGCACAACCCTGATCTCCCCCATGGATCAGTTTATTTAAACATTGGTTGATTTCTTGCATATGCTCAGTACATAAAATAACAACTTCTGAAATTTCACAATATAGGAAAAAAGTCGATATATGTGTGAACAACTTTCTGAATGTCGAAAAAGAGCGAGTACTGTGTGCTGACTGCCATCATCTTTCCATACTTGATTATGACTACAACGGACATACTTTCAAGTTTCAGATTTTATTCTGGTCTGTATTATTCCATCAATTATAATCTTAAATCATTGGATGTTAATGTATTATTAAAATATGGTTTTACGTTTACATGGGTAAAACATTTCTTCTTATTTCAATAATAAACTAAATACCACCCTCAAGTTTTCTTACTAACTTGTGTTGTGAGAACAGATACCAGGAAACAAGTGTTTTGATTCCCCTCCCCCTTCAAACTGTCTCCTTCCTCTGCTCCCTCATGTTTTTCCATCAGTCAATTTATTTAGTTGATTGTTCACTTAGAAATGGGTTTCACTGAATTTAGTAGGCCTGTTTTCCTAACCAGACATTTGTAAGATTGCATTGTTAATCTGGGATCCTCCCTCAATGTCAATACCCTGTTTTCCTGAAAATAAGACCTAACCTGAAAATAAGCCCTAGTATGATTTTTCAGGATGCTTGTAATATAAGCCCTACCCCCAAAATAAGCCCCTGTTAAGTGAAACCCAGCCCTCCCCCATGGTGCAGCAACCAGAAGATGACATGACTGTATTTGAATAAATGTAAATTGTTGTACATGAAAAACATAAAACATCCCCTGAAAATAAGCCCTAATGCATTTTGGGAGCAAAAAATAATATTATATTTTGTTTTATTTCCGAGGAAAATAAAGCATTTGGGGTTTTGCAAGGCACTGTTGTGTCATTGATGAGAAACTGAGAAAGTGAAACTGCCCATTACAAAGTAAAAGATGGTCTTGACATTTTCAGCCAGCACCCCTTTGTCTTGAGTAAATAGAGTAGGCACAATGTTACACAGAAGTCAAAATAGGAAGGAACCGAGAAGGAGGGCCCTTTGCCACTGAATACAGAGCTGGCCCGCGCTTGGTTGTTGGGTACCCATTTGAGCTGAACAAGTGCGTAGGCGATTCCAAAGAACATCAAAAGGAACCTGAACAAATGAATAATCCCCTGCTTCAGCAAATTAAACTTCACTCTGCTAAATTAGTTGACCTTCAATGTTTGCCCCAAGGGGATGAGGCAAGATTGGAGAGTTTATCTGAAGAAACAAAGAGCAAAACCAGGCTGGAGCAAAATGGTTAGTGGAGCTGATGGCTGCAGGGATATTCACCACAGGGCCAACTCTCTCATGAGAGCAGAAGGATGAAAGCCAGACTGAGCAGGGGGTTTAGCAAAATGGACTCGAGGCTGTTTTTATTTTATTTTGCTCCACCCCGCTAGGTAGTCTCTTGAACTTAAATCTGTGGAAAGAGGTAAATTTAACTTATTCCATGCTCTGCATTGGTTTAGGAGCCGTCTCTGTGGCGACACCGCAGCCTTTAAGGAGACAGAGCTAAAAGTTCCATTTTTCCTCAATCTTCTTTCTTCTTTGTGGCCATGGTTAGAAGTGATCCCAGCAGCCTTGTCTGTTTGAAGGGGGTGTAACAGAAGATTTTCTTCCTTCTCTTGACTTCTGTCATGGTTTTTCCATGGATGAGGGGGTGATCATCTCCCCCCCCCCGATCATAACACATCACTGATTTGGTGTGATATTTAAATCATCAGCTGCATGTCTAGGACTAATCACATGGGTCTAGTGGGTGGGGGGCACAGAGAGAGAGAATTTAATAACTGCCTCTGTCAAATACGAGATGTGATGTACACAAGCTATTTCCACGTGCAAGGGAAACATTTATGCAGAGACGGGGAACTTGTGACTCTCTAGATATTTTGAATGACAACTAGCCAACAGAGTAAACGGAAATATGTTCTCTCTCTCTCTCTCTCTCTCTCTCTCTCTCTCTCTCTCTTTCTAGTTCTGAAACATGTGGAGGCCACAATTTGACTACCCCAATTTAGCGAGTTGATTTCCCCCCACCTCCTTGAGGAAGTCAAACCAGTGTTGTGAGAAATTTGCAGTTTCCTTTCCCACATGGATCAGCTTCCAAACTATTAATAGGGGCATCAGTATGGGCTGATATTAGCTTTCTAATAGCAGCATTGAGACATCAAATCTTAAACAGGATTGCAGGGAGTATGAGAAAGAGGCTTCTGTCTCATTCCCACAGTGAATGAGCATGTGGGTCTGGGCAGACGTTCCTTAAAAGTTTAAAAAGAAAATCATGCACAAAGTTTGTAGGTGGCTGGATAGCTCAAGGAGAAGGAGTAAAGGGGTCCAAAGTTTGACTCCCCACAGTGTTTCCTGGGAGGACCGTCAGGCTGCATGGCCTGGGGCATGCTATACAGTCCCAGAGCATCCCTAGAAGAAGGGAATGGTAGTGCATTTCTCAGTACTTTGCACCTGCAAAAGGCCATAAGTCAGAATCAGTTTGACAGCACATGATTATATTTTGCAGCTGCACAAGCTGCAAATACCCTGACTTTGCTTGGTGGCCTCGTGGTGCAGTGGTTACATCGCTGTACTGCAGCCAAAACTGTGCTCACGACCTGGGGTTTGATCCCAGGTAGCCCGCTCAAGGTTCACTCAGCCTTCCATCCTTCCGAGGTCGGTAAAATGAGTACCCAACTTCCTGGGGGGGGGAATGTGAAGCCTGCATAATTAACTTGTAAACCGCCCAGAGAGTGCTCAAAGCACTATGGGGCGGTATATAAGCAGCACGCTTTGCTTTGCTTTTGCGTTTTGGTGTTTCGACATCAAAAGGTAAACAATGGGCTTCATTTGCAAGTTGATCACTCAGGCACAGCAGCTTTGAAGGAATATGTCTCTTTGAAAGAATGCAAAGGAAGGGCAACATTTATTGCCTTTTCAATGCAAAGATGGTATGTCAACTAAATCAACCCAAAGACCACCGAGGGGAGCTGTGGTCCTCTGTGCTTCACATAAATTTGGGGAGTTACGAGGGAAGCACGAGAATCATTATTGTTTTCATGGAAACAGACATGATTGGGTCAAGAGTCCTGGGGTGCCTGTTTTAGAATTGCTGAAGACAGAACAAACAATCGAAAAATAGCCTTTTATTTAGAAAGCCACAGACTCTTAGGCACATTCAGCAAAACCTTGAGAGCTGCTTTGATACTTACGCTCGTGCTGGATTTTTCAAATGATGAAGCTTTTCGTTTTTAACCATTACTTGAGGGCAGCTCCACGTCACGGGAATTGGCGACTGCTTTCTACCCTGTGTAGTCTTGAACGGATATGTGTCCACACATAGCATTTTCCAAGCAGCTCACAGTATGGGTCGGAGGATATTGGAAGAGGTGGAATCTGATCCCTATGCCTCTGAACTCTATTTCCAGTCCTCAGTTTGAAACTTAACTCATAACGAAAGAGCCTGGCATGCCCTTCTGGTCACGGACTTTGGACTTTTTATCTTTTTTTCCTGCTCCCTCCTGTGGTGACAGGCTAGTGGAAACTCGCATGGGGTTGGAAGGTAGCCTATGTCTGTGATTTTTTTTTTTTTAAAAAGTGGTCTAATGAAGATATTGATTCCCACTGTGCTGTAGTAGATAGAGTGACAGACTAGGATTCTGGAGACCAGAGTTCAAATCCCTGCTCAGCCACGGAAACCCACTGGAGGAGTAAACCTGGTAAACCCACCCCTTAAATATCTCATGTACCTTGAAAGTGCTGTTAGGGTCATTATCACTCAGTTCTGACCTGACAGCATGTAACAACAACAATAAAGATATCACTCGTTCTTGCCTTTGGACTGAATGAGTAGAGAGAATGGCAGAAACCGCAATAGTCTGATATAATGGAAAATAATGGTGGGGCATATTGGTCCTAGGCCTCATTTATAGTCACCCATTCAGGCCATAACTTTTGAATCACATAGGAGGACTTCTAGGGGAGATTGCTGAAAACCAACATCAACCTCTAAAGAATGTTAACCACTCTATAAACTTTTTTTTAAAAAGGGGGGGAAGCTGCTCTTGTCTGATCATTAGTTTGAGCTCTTCTGCCTTCTTTTCTGTTGGCAACACTTGCTTCAGAAAAAAAGGCGTAATCCAATATGTCTAGTTACACTGCTTGGCTTCTTCATTTTGCTTCCAGCTGCTGTGAGAAATGTGGGAAGCATCATATTCATTATTCATACTGATAACATGAGAGGTTCTAAAGACACTGTTTGCTAAATTTCTGGATCTGTGTGTCAAATAGTGCTGTTCTGTGTCATGCTACATAGTGTTATGTCCTAATGTGACATGATAACATTACATGATGCATTTGATCCTGAACCAAGAATTCCTTTGAAATGTTTGGCAAGCTTACAACCCATCAGGTATCCTTATTATTAGTTTTTATTACGGATGCGCAGGTCAAATCTGCAAGCAATTTAGTGGCCATACATCTCAATCCTTGTCAAGTGAGTCCTCCCAGCAAGAGTGATACAGGAAGTGCTCCCAACAGCTTAGTTCTTCCAGATGCTGAGGGCCCACAGCCTCCATGGGTTTCAGGGCAGTGTTTGGGCCAATTCAGCACCACAAAGGATTAACCCTGCACTAACTTCCTTCTGAGTTTACTGTCTTGCCAACAACAAGATGACTGAGATCCAGTACTTCCTGCACGTTCATGGTGGAAATATAAGACAACTATACCGCACACAACAGGAAAACAGCTCCAGATGCTTCTCAGCAATTTTTTCTATTTTTTTAGTGACAAAAACGTAATTTGCTCATTAGGACTTCATTTCCCCTTTTTTCAAACTAGATCAAAGCTGACATTAAACTCACTGGTATCACCAAAATCAAACTGAATGAAGCAACAGCCTGGACCACAATGGATACATGAATGAGAGACTGTAAACGCATGCTAATGATTAAGCAGTGAGTACAGTAGGACTGAGGCATGTACTGTAATTGCGATTCAGAGGTGTTCCTGGTTCCCACTAAGAATTAAAAAATAAATTAAATGAAGGAGCGGAAGCTGCTTATTTTAAAATAAAAGCATCTTCTCTGTTATAAGATGCCTTGAATCTATTTTAGAAAAAGATGTTTTAAAAAATCCACCCCGAATAAACATTAAAGTGTAACTGAGGCCTAGAACTTCTAATTGCAGTTAGCTATCTTATCAGCAATAACAATGAGGGTGGCCAGGGTCACAACCCTAAATGAGCTTTTTTCTTTCTTTCTTTCTTTCTTTCTTTCTTTCTTTCTTTCTTTCTTTCTTTCTTTCTTTCTTTCTTTCTTTCTTTCTTTCTTCCTTCCTTCCTTCCTTCCTTCCTTCCTTCCTTCCTTCCTTCCTTCCTTCCTTCCTTCCTTCCTTCCTTCCTTCCTTCCTTCCTTCCTTCCTTCCTTCCTTCCTTCCTTCACTTCCATCACCTTCACAGGCCACTTGAGGACATGAGGCAGGGTTTTCTCAGGAGTTGCTCCCTGGTTGCAGTATCCACTCCCCTCAAGAAGGCAGGTTGGACCCCCTCCCTCTTATCCTTCTGCTAACAAAATATGTTTCCCTACCTTGCTTATTTTAAATACATATAATTGGCTGTAATTGTCACATTCTCAGACCTAAGTTGAAAAACTTAGAATAAAGCTGACCTTTTCCCCACTGTTGGACTGGCCTTGATTTTAAGACAAGAGACCAGCAGGTTGACTTTCTGACATAGATGCCCAGGACACTGCCTACAAAAGGCAAGGTGACTCACAAAGACAGTAGATAAAGACAGTTTTTCTCCCTGCCTTCCCCCCGCCTTATCTTAATACACAAGTCATGAACTAGATATTTTATTGCATGTGTATATTTTAGAGTGATAATTAGTTTCTGGAGTGGAAAAAAACTCTTCTGACTTCTGACTAAGAGGCGATCATGAGGGGAGAGGAATAAATTGAGAATGACCATACATTTGTTTTAGCTTTTTTTTTTTTTTGCTTATATCTAACCCTTGTTTATTCTGATAATCTGCTAGCTCTTTCTGTCTATCTGTCTCTTTGAATACATTCATAAGACTACCATGCATTTTGCATCCGTCTTTCTGATGTCTACTTGGGCAACGGGCTATAGTAGGTGAAAAATCTACGACAATCCTTTTGTTGTATGGCAAACCCCTTCCTCTCCAGGCAGGTTTTTAAGCAAAAAATAAGTGGAGGTATCAGAAATGGTGCAGCTATGGAATGTAGAGTTCTAAAAACTGTTTTAAAATTGTTTCAATAGTGGCTTTAATACTAGTACAAGCTTAATTAAAGTAAAAGGTGACAGAAATAGGCTCAGAATCCTAAATTTATTCATTTATTTAAAATATTTTCTCCCTGCTGTTCTCCTGAAAAAGAACCCAAGGTGACTTACACAATCAAAAGACAATAATTAAAGCTGAAAACAAAGAGTATACAATGGTGGTTTACATAATTAAAAGACAATATTTAAAGCTAAGACCAATAAGTATGACAATCCATTTAAAAATCACACACAGGTAGCCAGTTACTAAGTGGGAGCTCACATGAAGAGAAAGGTATTTGCTTGCTTGCAGAAGGACAGTAAAGATGGGGCCAGTCTGGCCTCCTGTGGGAGGGAGTTCCAGTGTCTGGAAGCAGTTTTTCAGTGACTATCACACAGAGACAAAGAGAACCATGACAATAAGCAATGCAAAGAAATGGAAAATGGAAAAATGAGATCTCTTCTAGAAGATTTAAGAAATCAAAGGGATATTTAAGCCTAGATTAGGAATGCTGAATGGTTAAATCTTAAATCAGTAATTTAAGATATGCAGATGACACCATTTTATTGACATAAAATAGCAATGACTTAAAATGGCTTCTAGGGAAAGTGAAAGAACAAAGTGCCAAAACAAGACTGCAGTTGAACACTGAAATCATGACTACAAAAGAACTACACAACTTTAATGTTGGCAAGGAAGAATTTGAAATTGTTAAATGTTTTGTACACCTTGGGTTCAATCATCAATCCAAATAGAGTCTGCAGCCAAGAAATCAGAAGAATGCTGAGATTTGGAAGGGCAACAATGAAGGAGTTAGAAAATATCCTCACATGTAACGATGTGTCACTGGAGACCACCATGTACGAATGTGAAAGCCGTACAGTTAAGAAAGCTAACAGGAAAAAAACTGATTCTATTGAAATATCATGCTGGAGGAGAGCTTTGTGGATACCCTGGAATGCCGGAAAGATGAATTGAGTCCTAAATTAAATCAACCTTGAACTATCTCTGGAGGCAATGATGTTGAAACTGAGACTAGCTTACTTCAGGCACATCATGAGAAGGCAAGACGCTACAGAAAAGACAATAATGCTGAGAAAGCCCAGTATAAGTTTCAATTCTGTCATTGAAAAGTTCCAGCTTTTCCAAGGGACCATTGCATAGCAGTTAGAGCACACGCTTACTGTGCTGGCAGATAGTTCTGTCTTTAGTGTGTCATATGATCCCAGTGTAGCTGAGCTTCAGAGGAGGGGCGATCCCCCCCCCACGCAGGAATGACCCTTTTCTGCTGGCAATCTTGAGGCACTGCTGCCAGCCTAAGTACCATGTATTGCCGAAAAGAAGACAGGGTCTTATATTAATTTTTGCTCCAAAAACCGCATTAGGGCTTATTTTCAGGGGGCGTTTTATTTTTATTTTTTTATCATGTACAACAATCTACATTTATTCAAATATAGTCATGTCATCTTCTGGTTGCTGCACAATGTTGGAGGGCGGGGTTTCACTTAACTGGGGCTTATTTTGGGGATAGGGCTTATATTATGAACATCCTGAAAAATCTTTGTTGTTGTTGTTGTTTAGTTGTTAAGTCGTTAAATCATGTCTGACTCTTCATGACCCCATGGACGAGAGCACACCAGGCCCTCCTATCTTCCACTGCCTCCCGGAGTTGGGTCAAATTCATGTTGGTAGCTTCAATGACACTGTCCAGCCATCTTGTCCTCTGTCGTCCTCTTCTCCTCTTCCATTCACACTTTCCCAACATCAGAGTCTTTTCCAGGGAGTCTTCTCATGAGATGGCGATTTTATGAAAAATCATACTAGGGCTTATTTTCAGGTTAAGTGTTATTTTTGGGGAAACAGGGTAAGTAACACTGGGCTAGGCAGAGAAATAAGAGTCAGTGCTGGGGCTGCGACGTGGGAGAGCAGTATTCTAGATCCCACTTCTCTCTCAGTCAGCCCTACTTCCCAGAGTTTTTTCTGAGGATAAAGTGAAGAGGAAGAGAGTGGCTTGGCCACGTTGAGCTCATTAAGAGAAAAGTGTATAGAAATGTTAGTCATCACTAAAATAAATAACACACTGACTTGCCATAAGGCCGCTGCCTGCGTCTCCACAAGATCTGTGTAGGTCTGGTGCACAGAAATGCAGAGCTTTCATCAGTACATCTTGACCAGCTAAATCTGTGAAATGTTTCTGTTATCCCTGACACACATCAAGTCTCATTAATCTGGATGTAGTTGGCAGGTTTGTATGAGGCCCAGTTTAGACTATATAAAAGACAGGTCATAGACCTTTGAGATCAGTGCCACTCCAAGGACGACTCATGGCTATTTTAAAAAATCCGGACCTGGATCTGGCTAGCTTGTGAGCCTTTCCCGTGCTTCAAGATCACCATGTAGAACAAGGGCACATTTATCACTTGGACTCCAAAGCTCTGCCGGATGTCTTGCTGCTCAGAGGTCCTCCCTGGAAGGTAGGTCATGTAATGCTGATACCAAAGTACCGTTGCACAGAACTGTACACGCTTCCAGGTGTGATTCGCAGGACTGTTTCTAAGAGCATTAAGGACTGCTTTGCTGGAGCTGGCCAAGCTCCATCTCCAGCTGGAGACTTAGAATCAATTCAAAGAAGTAATTAATTTAAAACAGGCTGCCTTTTGTAGAGCTGATTGCTGTGGAGTGATTGGCTTGCTGACAAGTTTTGGTGGTGGGCAGCGTCGCTCGTATCTGATGGTGGAAACTTTTCAAACTCCCCTCCTCCCTTTGGATGAGGGTGGGGACCCAGAAAAGGCTTGGGGCTGGAGGGCAGCCTGCACCGATCTTTCTTGGCTTAACACTTGGCAGCCAAAGGCAGCAGGAAACCTGCAAGCAGGCCATTGACATGTTGGCCGTCTCGCCTCCTTTGCCCCCAAACACCAGATGCTCAAAAACATATGTTCTTTGAATGAGGGCTCCACCACTCCTCTCTTTGCTTATTTGCTTGCTTGACTGCTTATCTACTTGCCTTATATAGCAGATAACCCAATAAGGGCATGCTTTGGGAAACATACAGATTATAAATAAAAACAATGTGAAATAAACCAGCAGAAAAGTGATCAGGATAAAATCAGGGAAAGGCCAAAAACCAGGCAAGAGAGCAGATGTGGGATGTGGCAGCAAGTCAGAACTGAATTATAGCAACTATAATACAGCGTTCAAGGTACGTGAAATATTCAAGGAGAGGTCTTACTCGTTACACAAACACACACCAATGAGTTTCCATGTGCAAGCAGGGATTTGAGGTCAGGTCTCCTCAGTCCTCGTATATCATTCTATCCACTCCAAAATACTGGGTAATTTTTAGAAATTAGGATAGAATACCCCCAATATACGGAAACATAGGTGTTTTTTTTTTAAACTCACATTTGGAAAGCCAGTAAGAACAAAGAGGCCAAAGAATATTATTGCAGGCATTAGGCAAGCTTCATGGGAAGGGTGGTCCCTAAGGAAAGTGCCACCTGAGACGGCCTCTTGGCTTCCTGTCCCCATCTCGGTTTGTACTTGGAGAAGAAACTCCAGCAATGATCTCAATGACATAAGCAGGCATATATACAGCAGTTACACCCAAGAGGGGAATCCTTGTGGCCCCAAGACACAGAAGGCAGCCAAGGTGAAAAACTGTGTTTGGAACGGGCCGAGAAATGAACTGGGACCCAGTGAAGACGATGCCCATGATGCCCTCATTCCAACAAGTACTACATGTCCCAGTGAGTGTTCTTCTTCTGTACCACGTATCTGCGGTTTCCCTGTGGTTCTCAAAAGCAGCCCTACCTGCAGTACATGGCAGTAAGCTAAGTGAGGCCAGGCTTTCGACCACGGGCAAGTAGGCTGTCACCATCCAAGGGGAAGTGTGCAGTTGGGAGGATCAGTCTCTAAGTTGGCAAAACAGACTTGGATTCGCCAAGGACACTTGTGGATCTCCAGTAACAAACGTGTCTCGATAAGGCCCCTTTTACTACAGACGCTTTGGGACCATGATGTCCATCCAGCCTCACTGCTGTCTGTGCTGATGAGAGCTGATAGGAGTTGGAGTCTGACATCCTGTGGAGGACTACGCCCTGCCCACTTTTCTGTGCAGTTATGTGACATCAAAGTCCCTTTGCACACTGGGTGAGAGACCCTATTTGAATCTGAATCAATGACCCCCAAAGGGGAGACCAAGTTGAGTGTCCATCTTGTTTTTCTTTAATTGCCAGGCAGAAAACGTTTACTGAACCAGAGTGTTTTAAATGCCCTTGCTCTGTCTTTTTTTTTTTTAATCTATTGTCGGTTTTTACATTTCTTTGGTTTAATGTGTGTATTTTAACTCTACACTTGTTTCCATATTGTTGCCCAAAGCCCTCACATCTATTTTGGTGAACTCTGGATGACAAGCATTTGAAACAAGCAAGTAAACAATCCATTGCCCTCAGTTGTACTTTAACAGGGTGGAATAGATTGATTTTCCAGGATGGGTGGATAGATGCATCCCTTACTTCCTTTGTCCACATGTGCTCTCACAGTGGTATCACATAAACACCATGCTTACAATAAAATCAACACGTTGGTATGATATGGTGAGCACCAGGTTGGAGAGGGTGGGATGATTCTAATATACCATGGCTTGTTGTTATATCTAAGGAAGGGAGTATTGTTTGTACTGCTCTAAACAATGTTAAGTCTCACAAAGGTTGCTTTGCTTGCAGGATAAGAAGGAAAGAAAATCTTGTCCTACACTGGGAAAGTTTTCAAGTGCAAATCAAACCTCTTATGTTGTTTGACTCATCCTGCCTAGGAGACTAGAACATTGCCCTCCAGAGATAACATTTGGCCTCCCCACCCAACCCAAAACAGAAGACTGTGAAATATAAACACTGCTCCACCACAGGGTGAAACTTGATTGTCTTCATCAGAGCTTGGGAATGGCCGTGCTGGCTGGGGGATTTTGGGAGCTGTAGCCAAAAAATTAAAAATTTTAAAAAAATTTTTTAAAAAGGATTGTTCTTAAGCTCTGCTCTTTGTGTACACTCTGCTTTCTACCCAGAGGGTTTTATTTTGTTCAGAATACATCACAACCTGAAAAGGCTATTGTTTGGGATGACAATCTGAGGACTGCACAAGGAGCAAATAGGCAAGGTTTTGTGTGTGTGTGTGTGTGTGGGTGTTTGCTTGTTTTTAACTGCTGAAGGACAACAGGGCAGCTATTCCCTAAAGTGGCAAGGCAGGACGTTCAAGAAAAAGCCAGTGAGTACTTTCATCCCAGCCCTGCACAAAGCAATGCAGTGGACAAGCTCATGCCGAAACATAATGAAAGCAACAATGGGAGGAAATCAATTCCGGAGTGTCTGGGTTTCCTCTTAGTGTTTCCTTTTGCCAATGGCACCGGCGGTGAAGGTACTCTATGCCTGCATATAAAGGACTGCTGTAGGGAAGAAGAAGGCTTTTCCATCCAGATGAACACAAAGGAATGCGCTTGATGTGATGCTAAAGAGTTTAACCCTACATCGATTATTCTGAAATAAAAATCATGCATCTTGATTCAGTCTTTGACTTGTTGACCTGTGAAAGAGGGAGGCCCAGACTAATCAGGATTTCTTGACTTTCCCATTCATTCTCTGAGGGCAACAAAGACATAAACCATCATTCTCCAGGTTTTTAATATTTGAAACAGTGTTTCTCTGTGTGTCTGTGTGTGTATCTGTGTGTAAGTTTAATTCTTTATTATTATTATTATTATTATTATTATTATTATTATTATTATTATTATTATTATTATTATTATTATTATTATTATTATTATTATTATTATTATTATTATTATTATTATTATTATTAAAAACACACCAACAAACAACCAAAAAGGATACAAATACAAGGAGGGAAAAGGGGGTAACACAAAACAAAACATAAACACAGGGAAGTATTTGCATTCATACAATATCTCTTGACTCCATGGCAGTGATACAATACTAGAATCCATAACCTATATTATATTCTGTACTCATATCTGTTTCTGGGCCCAATCATAAAACATTTTCCAGCTTTCTTTAACCTGAGGACATATGTAAGTTAAATTCTAATTGAATTAAAATTGGAAGTGCATGACACTCTTAAAATCATAGAGATGGGCACATAATTCATCCACTAGCTCCCAGTATAGTTAGCGGGCATCCTTTGTGCAAATCTATCATGACCTAGTTCACAATGGCTTTCTGTATACAAATATGAGAAAAATGATGTGCCCCTACCATTTCCTACCAGGACTGCACCCAACACTGTACATTCACTTGGGCAGTTGTACTGAATATCTTAAAAATAATTCCTATTTTATTAAATCAAAGCTGTCTAATCAAGCATTACAAGCACCATATTACTGGCGGATATGTTAGCCATATTCAGGGGTTCAATAAACGAGTTGATGTCAACCCATGAGCACAGGGAGCAGGCTAGCCTCACCCTCTTGACACCAGCTTTTTTTCTTTGGCGAGCTGAGTAGTATGGAAGCCTTGCCACATGACTGGAAAACCGGAAAACCCGGGATTCACGTGGAGAGAAGCTGAGAACAGATCATCCTCCTCCAGGATGCAGGGGTGGGTGGGGTGAGGCTAGCCTGGTCTCTTTGCCCGTAGGTTCAAATTCACCCATGTTCAAATTTGTATCCCACAATTGTCCAAAAAAAGAAAGGCCTTTGCTTTGAATGAGACATTTAGGAGTCAAATTCAAATTCACGTTTCAGTATTTTACACTCATAATTTGTGTATGAAAGATTTACAACTCAGTCATGTGATTGTATTCCCAGATGAAGGTGTTACATACAGCACTGATGTTACCTGTCTGTCATGGGTTTGGAGGGAAAGTTCCATCCTATGGGGAGTGGAAGGCGGGACATCAGGAGGAGGGGCTGTACTGTATATATATGTGGAGTTTGTGAGGAGAGCTGAAGGAGAGCTGAGAGAAGAAGCTGGAGTGGGAGTCTGTGTGTCAGACAGGGTACTACTGTGTGTCAGTCAGTACCAACCTGATAGGTTCAGGTGTCTGTATGGGTAGCCAGAACTGATAGGTTCAGGGTCTGTGCTTTATTTAAAGGTGTTCTGTGTGAACCCAACTGGTGTATGTATGATTGAGACTAAGCCACGTTACTGTATCCTATTCACTTGATCATTTTATTTTTCCCTGTGTGTTATTTAAATAAACCTTATTCTTTTGTTTGTTTAAAAATCCATTCCTGGTCTGTGTGACTCCTTACAGGGAATGGTTGGTGGCAGCTTAGTGAAACTGTGGCATATCCCAGTAGGTCTGGGGTTGTCACAGAAGGTTCTATGAATGTCACTGGGGTTTATTCTCAGATAACGTTAGAAACAGGAAAACAACCTTAGATTTCTTTGCATCGTTTGATTATTTGATGTTGGCAGACATATACTGTAAAATCTCATACTTTCTCAAGCCGCAAATACTATTTGCATTGCATGTTATGAACTAAATGTGATGATATTTCCCACGTATCTTTAAAAGTGTCAGGTACAAGATATTCACATATTGATTCTATTGCATCCCCTCACTACCTTTTCCAGGATACCTAAGAAATATAATTAGAAGTAAAGTAACAACAGCAACAAAAATGCAATAAAACAATTACAACATTGTGATAATCAAAAACATCATCAAAGTCATTGAAAACTCCAGAAGTTGCCTTGTCCCTGCTTTTTTTTTCCGGACTCATTTTGATGGTTTTGTAGGAGTTCATTTGCTCTAGTGCCAAGAACCCAAAGAACCTGAAAGATCTGATATTTGGGGGTTTACTGAAAGGATCTGTATCCGAAAGATCCCAAATGAGTGATATACATCCCAAGACCCCAAAATACGTATTAAAGAAAATCCCTCTGCAGATCCCTATTTGCAAACATACATGAAAACAAAACATTGTGAGACTAAATGGCTAGACACCTGCTTTGCATGCAGAAGGTTCTTGGGTTGACCCTTGGCAACTCTGTACAGGACTAAAAAAAATATGCTTACCTGAAACCCTGTCAGTTGCAGGCAGTCCTGGGGCCGGTGGTCTGACTTGGTGTAAAGCAGCTTCCTATATCTGAAGAACATTGATGAGGACATACATGTGGTGGCACAGAAGAACTTGCCTCCCATTGACAGCAATACAAAAGGCAATTTGATGGCAGCTTCGCTTCAGTGCCATTTAGATGCCTGCCAGGTTAAGAATAATTTCCCAATCTGGTGAGAGGCGACAGACGCTGGGGGTTGCTTATACGTGGGATTCCACTATAGAGGGTACAATGAGGTGACAGAATTGACCTTACCAAGAAAACATGTCTCCCCTCCCCCCATGGCATCTCTCTGGAAAATGCATAGCTGTAAGTCTGAACCTTTAAAAAAAAAACCCACCTGCCCATGCTAAAGTAAGAAAATGTGTAGCACAGCGGAAGCATTATGAAGAAGCCTCTTCCTCATAAGGATACAACAATAGCTCATTTCCTGATCATTAATCTGGACATCATGCAATATGTCAAAGGAACCCATTTTCCTCTGCTGCTCTTTTAGGGCCGGCTGCCCTGTTGTCACCAGTGTGAGGAACTCTTGACTCAGCAGCCCATGTCTTTCTTTAATTAGAGATGGTGATAACCTGTGGTCAAGCTTGGTTTGCCAATGGCAATCTATCATCGCGCCTGAGCTCCCTGGCATCAATCTTTGATGCGGCGACAGCTGGAAGGAGACACCTCTGTGGACAGAGGAGGGCAGGTTGTGCATAAATGGAAATGGTGGTGCAGAAGCCAGGGCTTGCTCTGGTTGGGGCAAGCTCCCGGGCCATTTCTGCATCTTAATTTATTTCTAACTCTGGGTCAAACACCAGGAGGGGTGCTCGAATGTGGTGCCTCAATAGTGGGATTTGAGGACTTCAGAAGGTCTCGTTTCCAACAATATGCAAAATTCATATTGGCCCATTGCACAATGTCATGATCCACAGCTGGACAACAGCATGAACCCAAATGTCACCAAACAATGTATGGAAACCTGTTGCTTAATGTAGTAAGACGTGCTAGAATTAGGCCATTGAATCAATGGGGATTTGATGAGTCGACTCCTCCATACGTTCAGTTGATTTAAATGGGCCTGCTCAACTTGAAAATAGACTATGTGGCACTGATTCAATGTCCCTACAGTACCTCCAATGTGACTTTACTACACTAAGCAACAGGATATCAGCCAGTGTGTAAACTCTGGAATTGGTCAAAATGCTTCATGGATGCTAAGCTGAATGGGAGTGAGGGAAAGGGAAGGTGGCTTAATGTTTATAGCATCTGTGTCTAGTCAGCTTTTTCTCTATACTGCAGGCCCCCTCCCCTTGCTGTGTTGCTTTCTTAACACAACTGATGAGAGGTTTCAAAGAAACCAATGGCTTATTTGTTATATGGTAACATTTGAGAAACTCCGTCTGCAGTTCATTGCTTGAGCCTTGACTCCTCCACGCTCATTTGCCTCACTGTTGTGCTCTTCCTCCTCTCCTCTGTTGTCCTCATGAGTCACCATTTGAATCACATGAGCATAGCCTCCTGGTTCACTCTTCCTTCACTACCATTTAAGTGAACAGGCATAAAATGAACCATTATGCCTGATTTGCCAACCACTTTCCACCCCCATCGTATGGAAATCAGAGTACGGTGCTTAGATAGTGGTCAGCCAAAAAATAAACTTAGAGAAATTAAGAGTAAACATATTAAAACTGGGATGTTCTTTCCAAACTTGGACTAGCACACACGTCTGCCTGGTAGATTCATTATCACCACAGGAGGTGCTGCTTTCTCTTTAATATGTATGTAAAATTGCTCATCTTTCTGCAGTGTTGTTATGTTATAGGGGTCATGAGGACATGTAAATGCTATGTTCAAGCAACCACACTGGAAATATGGTAGATCTATGAGACTGTGGATTGGTCAGTTAATAAACAGCTAATAAAACTGGAGATTGCACCGAAGTGCCAAGTACGTTTCCCTTGTTTGCTGCCCACAATGTCTAGAAACCCTTCCGCAGAAGGACTGACAGCGCTCCATCTCTCAGGTGAAAGTGCCAGACACGGACATTAATATTTTGGTGCCAGCAAATGATATGTGCCTGATTATGATTTTATCCATGTTCACTTCTGTGCCACCAGATATTTTCAATTTTCAGCTGCATAATTTTAATCTATTCTTAAAATATTGGTGTTTTTTTTTCCCTTTGAAAATAAATTATGAGGCCAGTCTTCAAAGCTTGGAAAAGTCAGTCCTCAAAAGTTGTTTAGAATTAACTTTGAAAAGTCACTGTTTGGACAAACAAAACAAGTTGTAGTTCCAAAATAACTCTTCCAAACTCTGCCAGTGTTGATGAGAGAGTATGCTAAGTGTTTTAAAACTGTGTATTCTCGAAGGCTTTCATGATGGTTGTTGTAGATTTTTTGGGCTGTTTGAACACAGCAAAAGAGCCCAAAAAAACCTACAACAACCATGTTTTAAAACTCTTCAGTATGACAGCTATCCTATACTGATGTACCTGAGAATATGCTCCATAGAGCGAACTCTGAATACACAAGCATGAGATTGTGCTGTAAATGAATAGTGGCCAGAATCCTATCAGCAGAAGGTCTGCATAACATTGCAGCTAATTGCCAAAGTGCTGTGGTGAGCATGGTTGCAAGTGTACTCATCCACCCGATTGTTTTGAGGTTCGGTGTCACCAGTATGTGGATGACACCCAACTCAACCTCTCCTTGCCATCTAAATCCAAGGAAGCTGTTTCGGCTCTACACCAGTGACTGGTATCCGTGATGGACTGGATGAGGGGGAATAAACTGAAACTTATTCCAGACAAGACAAAGGTGGTCCTGCTCAGTCAAAAGGCAGATCAAGGAACAGGGATGCAGCCTGTGCTGGATGGGGTTACGCTCCTTCTGAAAGCATTGGTGTGCAGCTTGGGGGCGCTCCTGGATTCATCTCTGATCTGGATGCCAGGGTCTCGGTGGTGGCCAGGAGTACATTTGCACAGTTAAAACTAGTGTGCCAGCTCTGCCCATTCCTGGAGAGGTCTGATGTGGTCACAGTGACATATGCCTTAGTCACATCCCAGCTGGATTACTGTAATGCACTCTACATGGGGTTGCTTGTGGAAAGTGTCAGGAAACTTCAGTGTTTCCAAAATGCAGCAAGCAGATTGTTAACTGGAGCTGGTTACAGGGATCACATAGCCCCCCCCCCCCTGCTAAAGCGGCTCCACTGACTGCTGATCCATTTCTGGGTGCAATTCAGAGTGTTGGTTCTAATCGATAAACCTTAAATTGCTTGAGTCCAAGCTGTCTCAAAACTCATGTGTCCCATTATGAGTCTGCTCAGATGTTAAGATCATCAAGGGAGGCCTTTCTCTCAGTCCCACCAAGCTCACAGGTGCATCTGACGAAGACATGGGAGAGGGCCTTCTCTGTGGCTGCTTCTAAACTTTGGGACTCCCTCCCACTGGAGGCCAGGCTGGCCCCATCTTTGCTGTCCTTCTGCAAGCAAGCAAATGACATTTCTCTTCAGGCACACCTTCCCTCAGTGACTGGGTGCCTGAATGGAATCTTTAAGTGGATTATTATGTCTTACTGCTTTGAATGTGTTTTTAGTATTGCTTTTGCTTACCATTTCTCAGAATAGTATTTGTATGATTGTTTCTAGTATCAGTATACTTTTTGTTTTTAGCTTTAAACATTGTCTTTTAATGATGTAAGCTGTCTTGGGTCCTTTTTAAGGAGCGAGATGGGGGAAAAGATTTTAAATAAATGAATAAATTGCACAACTGAGAGGCATACTGCCACTTTGTTAATTAGTCACAATTAGCCATGACAGATTACACAAACCTTATGTGAATACTGTTAGGATTCCAGCACATATCCAGCAAGACTTGCATAACTTAAAAAGACAACAGCCTTCCAGAATGCCCGCAGCTGGCTGAGAAATGCTGGAAACTGTAGTCTCAAAAGTAACTTTTCCAAACTCTGCTACTGAGAGAGATAATCTGACAGAGGAAGGATGGTTGTAACATCTCACGTTTAAGGGCATCTGCCTGCCTCTGCTATGGACAAATTGCCTAGCAAATTGGTTGGGACTATTCCGATGAGATCACGAGGCAGAGCTTGGAAGAGCATCTGTCAAAGACGGTCGAAGTCAACCAAGTCCCACCAATGCGCCCAAGGAGGAGCCTGTTGGCTGGAGAGCGCTGCCTCGCCATTCTGCAGTTGTTACAGGTGACAGCCCTTGAATTCAAAGCTATTAATAAGAATCCTGGCTCTTCATGCCGCTGCATACATCCTTATTCAAGGAGGGGACTGTGGGGTGTATCCCACCTGCTCAAGGATATTAAAAAGAAGAGACTGTCCAACGCAAGCCAAGCTATTCTTCGGCATCTAGGGATGAAGCACTGCAAAAAGGACACTAAAGCTACAGTGAATTACATTTAATAATCCATCCAGTGTTGTCAGATCAGTGTGCATTCTATATAAATCAACTAGTCCAGAGAGGAATTCTTCTAGCTGGGTTGCTAAAAGTTTGAAATAAGGCTATATCTCCTTGTGAAGGGGGGGGGGAGGGAAGGGGACCCAAGACTATATCCAGAATCTTTACCAGATTGTTTAGCCTCCAAGTGACATTAATGCTCATGGTGGGAACCCTAAGTGGAGATGAAACTGGCATTATAGAAGAATCCTGCCAATAAGGATTCAGGCTGGAAACACACCTGCTTTTCAGTGCCATTTGCATTTTTGAATGGCAGGCACCTTAAAAGTCAAATTTTGCAAGTTTGGATTGCTAAAACCCATTGAGCTGTGTTCTGTGGTGTCTCCCAACCAGCTCATCGAAATGCCACAGTCCCAGCAATACGAATCCCTTCTCCTTCCTGCAACACCTTGGGAGCCAATTTGGAGATGTCTAGAGGGGTACCAAGGGGAGAAGGCAAGGGCACTATTCCTTTCTATGGGCAGGCAGCCGCTCATGTGATTTTGGTCGCTACGTTATGTGCCATTGAGTCGCTACCCTAAGAGGGCTTTTATTTCAAGGTAAGTAAGTTATTTAAGGAGTGGTTTTACGAATTCCACGCCACCAGTGAATTTCCATGGCTGAGCATAGATTCGAACCCAGGCCTCCTAGCCTGTCACTCTATCCACCACGCCACTCTGGGTGCCTCTGTGAATTTAGAGGTTGCCCCAAAATCCACATTGAAAGGCCTGAATGGAACTGGCCCTCCCAAGTTCAGTAGACCCATTCAATGAATGGAATGTATATAGAGATCAACAGTTTGGCCATTGGTCCTGCAGGTTTGCTCCAGCTGGGACCAGTGCTTGCATTTAAGCTGCTTTAGTCTTTTGGGTATTTTCAGGTGGAAGAATTCATGGTTTCATACAAAACCTTGTGAATGGACAAGGACTAAGCCGTGCTACATATGCTCTATCAAACGTGTTATAAACAAAGGCTGATTGTTCACTTCACTGCAGTCAAATGACCAGACATCAGCTAATATTCGCTACACATTGGAAGCCGTCTTGCCGTGTTCTCCCTTCCTTGGGGGTGATTTGATCAAGGCCCCTGATCAAGACTGCATGCAAGCTGTTCCTCTTCCCCTTCTGCCACCTGGAACAGGATGCGTTGGGTGTGTTCCAGGCTGGGCTCTTGATTCACAAGGGACCGTGGTGTGCCATGACCTGACCTGAAATGACCTGTGCTCCCTGGAACATGTCCCAGAATCCAGTGCAACTTCCAGGGACTCAACCATGTAAAACCATTCAGCAGATGCTGAGATGGATTGCGTTCCATGAAAGCAGCAAAGCCGAAAACTAGGACAACGTCCTGCAGCATCTGAGGGAAGAGTTACTTATTTTGGACTACAAATCCAGAATTCTCCAACTTAATCCTGATTGGCAGTTCTGAGGTGGTAGACAGAAAAGTGACTTTTTCACATCCTGCATCCTGCTGTAATTTATTTATTTATTTATTTATTTATTTATTTATTTATTTATTTATTTATTTATTTATTTATTTATTTATTTATTTATTTATTTATATGCCGCCCACACTACCCAAAGGTGTCTGGGCGGCTTATAACATTTAAAATACAATAAAAATTCAGAACAATTAAAATGCAATTAAAAATATATATATAAATTGCCATCGGACCCACAGCTAATATTATTTCAATTAAAAGCCTTCTGGAACAGGAAGGTTTTGACCTGGCACCGAAATGTCATCAGTGTCGGCGCCAGATGAATCTCAGTCAGGAGGGCATTCCATAGTCTTGGGGCAGCTGCTGAAAAGGCCCTTTCTCTACAAGCCATCCCTCTTACCTCCTTGAGAAACGGCTCTTTCAAAAGGGCCCCCTGGTTAGATCTCAACTGCCGGGTAGGTTCATATGGAAGGAGGCGGTCCTTCAGGTATCCAGGGCCCAAGCCGTTTAGGGCTTTATATGTCGAAACAAGCACTTTGAATTGGGCCCAGGCAGCAACTGGTAACCAATGTAACTTAAAGAGAATCGGCTTTATATGTTCCCTAGCGGCCGCACCACTCACCAGCTGCGCAGCTCGATTCTGGACCAGTTGCAGTTGCCAGACCGCCTTCAAAGGCAGCCCCACGGAGAGCGCATTGCAGTAATCTATGCGGGATGTTACCAGTGCATCAAACTGATGGTCCTGCCAAATGCTCAATGTGACCTATACAAAAATAGAAAAGAAACACGGCCATGTGCAACTATAGATAAAATCCAAAACTCAGGGTTAGGAGTTCAGGAAGGTCTCGGCTAGCCCTGGTTGTCACCTGATTCAAAAGACCAGCCATTCCTTTGCCTCTGAGCAGCTCCCTCCCCTTGTTCCCCCCCTTGTATCCCCCTTGGCGCACAGAGGAAGGGATCCTTCTAGCCTTGCCATCAGAGTCCCGTGTCAGGTTTGGGCAGGCCAGGGTCTGGATGTGGGCTCTGGTAGTTCTGCTCTAGGTTCCCTTCTGGGGATGGGGCATCGTTTCGTGGCTGAACTCCTGTTGCTCGGCATAGGAACTCACAACTAGAGTCGGCCCACTTGGATCAATAGGGTTCATAGAGAGGAGCAGATTCACCAACTCCCCATGGATTCAATGGGCCTACTCTGGTGTGGTTTACTATGTCAAGCAACAGGATTTCAGGTGGTGGTACAAATACAGTAGTACACACAGGGACCTGGGTTCAAATCTAAGTGACCAAATAGCAAGTAAAAGACAAGAGAGGATCCGACACATTGTAGGGAGGGAGATTTACTGGTCTCTTCCAGCTCTTCCAGAACACACATTTATCACTTCTCAGATACAGGTTGCTTGCTATACAGTATTGTTTCGAATATAAGGGGCAAGACAGGAGGTTTTTTTAGAGGTTGCTCTCAAGTTCTGGTTCTAAGGGTGCCAGAGCTTCAAGGGCTAGTCCTCCCACCAGCAGGCAATGAACAACTGACTGGCTGCTAAGAACAGACCTTTAGTAGGTTTGCTGAGGTTACCGGCTATCAAGTCACCTCCAACTCATGGCAACCCTATGAATGAGGGACCTCTAAAATGTCCTCTCCTCAACCTGCCTGCTCAGTTCTTGCAAACTCAAGCTAGAGACTTTCTTTAAGGAGTCAATCCATCTCGTATTCGATCTCCCTCTTTTCCTGCTGCCTTCAACTTTTCCTAGCATTATTGTCTTTTCCAGAGAATCCTGCCTTCTCGTGAGGTGCCCAAAGGAGGACAGCCTCAGTTTCAACATTTTTGCCTCCAGAGATAGTTCAGGGTTGATTTGCTCCAGCATCCACTTGTTGGTCTTTCTGGCAGTCCAGGGTTTCCATAAAGCTCTCCTCCAGCACCACATTTCAAACAACTCATTTTTTTCCCTGGAGGCTTTCTTAAGTGTCCAGCTTTCACACACCCATAAATGGTGATAAAGTAATACAATAATACCCTATATAGTAATACCTTAATGGGTAGTTACTGCATTTTAATTTATTACTACTTTAAATGATTGCTTTTAAAACTGTTTTCAGTGCAATTAATATAATTAATATTGTAACTTTTAAAATGGTATTTTATTACTGTAACAATGTGTTTTTATTTGCACTTGTTTTTGAATCGTATACTGTATTTGAATTTTCCCCAGTTGTGAGAGAAAGGCAAGATATGAACTAAAGGAATTAATGAATTAAGGAATGGAGCTACTTTTAAATGTTATACAGCACATTGTTCAGAGCAGTGTTATTGTTTATACACCAGCCTGAAATGTCTAGCTACTGGGTGAGATAGAAAGGTATTATTTAATTGATTAACTAACTAACTAACTAACTAATAAAAGCATACAAATTAAGTGATTAATCCCCGGGTTTTTCATCTACACATAGCAAGAATAGAGAAAATATTTGGATAAATATTTGCATAACAAAGCAACTGGAAAATATCTGCCACACAAAATTCATGAAGGAGAGTTTGGAAAGTGAAGTCCCTGCCATAGAGCAACACTTTGTAAGGAAGAAGATCCACAGGGATCATCATCATCATCATCATCATCATCATCATCATCATCATCATCATCATCATCATCATCATCATCATCATCATCATCATCATCATCCCTGTTACCTCTGGATCTTGGATTTCAGTCTTCCCCAGCCCACAGGACCAAGGAGCATGCTTACTGGGGATTATGGGAGTTGTAGTGCAGCACATCTGAGCAGTGCCAGGTTAGGAATGGTGCATTTGCAGTGACACCAATTTTTGTTTCATTCTTTGCTTGTGCTTATTACCTGCATGAGAAGATCATTCCTGAATATACGTCTGTTCCACATTGTGTAATTTCCTAATAATTCCTGATCCACAGGGACAATGCTAAGCAGCTGTTTCTTGGCTAGGTGCTCATTAATATTTCCCCCCTTTGCGGTTTGAGAAATGTCAGAAATTTAAACTCAGCCACCACTGAAACAGGTCCTTCCCTCTACAGAGCTGCTGTCGTAGTAAACAGAGATTATGGAAATATTTCTGATTGTGTACTGGGTTCATTGGCTTGTGCAGTTAATTGGTATGCAAGACACTTACCTGCTTTAATGCTTGCACTTGTCAGAAGGCTGTAAAATGGCCATGGCGGCGAGGGCTGCCTCCAACAGCAGAGGATCCCCTTTCAGAGAAGTCAGTGCTAGACATCCTTCAGGTGTAGGTTATGCCAGCAAAGGGGTGGCAGCGGCTGTTTAGCATACAACTGGACACAGAATGTGCCACCAGGAGAATAATGTGCCCAGTTGGAAGCTGATGGATGCGCAACTGAAGAAGTAGAGGAAAAAGAAGTAGAGACGGGCTATGTGTATCTGTTTGTTAAGATCTTAAAACAACAGGCAGAGTTGTGTAGCACAATTTATGTAAGGGTTAGGAAATGCTTGGTTTCCATTCTTCAGTCAAACTGTCCAAACCATATGAAAACAAAGTTTATTTTTTGGGTAGTTTGAGCCAGTTTGTGCAAACAGAAAAGCTTCAGCTTTCACAAAAGAAAATAAAGGGTTCTGCCATCTTCATCCTAGAAATTGTGCTTTTTAAGGAGATGAACCCACAAATTTTTTCTCTATTGATGCAAAACTGCACTTTCCTTCCAGTTGGCTTGTTTAAAATGGCCGAAGAGCAGTTCCCTGTCTGTGATTTAGAATAACAGCGACATTCCAGACTTCCTGGGTATCCCGCCATTGCAATAACCCTAAGAGCACACTGACTTTACTATGAGTACACTACTATTGAGCTCCTCAGGGCTGACGCCTGTGTAGATACAATCACAGTGCTCAAGGCTTCTCTTAACAGCTCAGTGGCAAAGCATGCACTTTGCATGCAAACACCCCCACATTTAGTCCTCAACTTCTCTGGGGAGGACTGCAGTTGGAAAGACTCTGTCCAAAGACCCAGAGAGGGCCTCCCCCACTCACCCAAGGAAAAGGAAGTTTGTAGGGAGGTTTTATTGAACTCAGGAGGCTGAATAAGGGATTTTGGGAGATCTAGCCCCAAAAAGCAATTTTCCCTAATGTTGGTATGGTTTCTTTACTGGAGAACTCTAGTTCCTTTGTAAAATTGCTCAAATTATGCCTGCATAGGAGTGATGACATGGCCAGATTGCCAGTAGCGGAAGAGATCCTAATTTGGTCTAGGGGCTAGTTCAACTCACGCACAATGAAACTGATGGTGAATGAGTCAGGTGAGCCCCAGGATCAAAGCAGGAACTCTTTAATTGCCAGCAATCTCACCCTGCCAGTGATAGCAACACCCTTATGCAGGCATAATTTATGGAACAGCATTTTGGCTCCCAAGTTGTCCTCTAGAAACCAGAGTTCTCAAACCAGTTTACATTTCTCATGTTGTTGTTCTTGTTGTTGTTTAGTCGTTTAGTCGTGTCCGACTCTTCGTGACCCCATGGACCAGAGCATGCCAGGCCCTCCTGTCTTCCACTGCCTCCTGGAGTTGGGTCAGATTCATGTTGGTCGCTTTGATGACTCATGTAGATGCAGCCTTCTACTCCACAGGTTGCGGTAAGGTAGCATATGCTTGTGCGAGGGTGCATCTACAGACTATTCATCTCAGGAGCGCACATCCAGCTGCCTTATGACGAAGCACAGTCGGCTTTGATGGGTGTCACAGTGGTCCCCACGAGAACAAACACACCAGATCATCTCCTCTGAAAGGCTGGCCCAGTGATGCAAAATGGCCATGGCAACAGTTCATATCTGAAGCTGACAGAGCGATGCGGATTATTGCAAGGACAATGGCCTGTGTATGTCAACCTATTTGCAAAATAATTTATGTCACCTTATCCTCCGTGACTGTTTTTGCAGGGAACATAAATGGTGTCACTGATATTAAACGGCTCGCTTTGACAAAGCCTAGCTCAGCCTTTCCCTCTCCTTCCTCCTCCTCCTCCCACCAGGCCGAGGCGGCCGAGCCATCTGCACAGAGACAAACATGCATATGGTCGTCATTTGTCCAACTCTTTACACAACGTGAAGGGTTTTTTTCCCCCCAACTTGAGACGCCAGCCCATGTGGCAGATGATGTATGTGTTTCTTCAGGCCTGTGATTACCAGCACAGAGATGCTGTGTGGTGCTCTTCACCTCATCAGTTCCACAAGCTGCACTCCAAGGTGTGTGAAGCATTTGTAGCAAGATGGCTTCTGACATGTAGCCAGGCTGAGGCATTCTGCTGTGAATATTTGACGCCAGATTTTCTCCCCGTCGAGGTCAGACTCTGACCTGCTGAAATTAAACGTGTGTGCACGCTTGGGTGTGTGTGCATGCACCTGCCGCCGGTGGGCCGGGAGCAAAATTTAGCACTGCAAAAATGGCAATTTGCGGGTAAGAATGAATGCATTGGAACAGAAGGATAGCAAAGGGCACCAGGATTGCCTGGCCTCTCTTTGAAAAGAGCCTTTCCACTATAGGGAGAAAAGGAAGAATAATGCCGTGTGATACACAACTTTTCGAAAGTGGATGAACAACTGAAGGGAAAAATCAGGACAAGGCCCCATGGTCATGGAAACAATACCAGATGATGCTTTGAATTGACCATTAAGAACATAAAACCAAAAACAAAGAAGAAACATTGAGCTTTCAATGATAAATCCTCTTCTTCAAGGCTGTGCATCAAGTTCTTGTGGGCAGCTCCAAACTTAGGGGCCGTTTTTAATGTCCCAAGTTCACCTGGCTGATGGTGTGGAGGCCAGGCAAGCTTCTTAGATGGAAGCAGCTGTAAGCATGCAGGTTGGTTTCAAGCTCTTCTTCAGCCAGCAATTTGGAACTTATGGCCCATCTCTTAAAACTGAAGGGACTGACTGGTCGCTGTAAAGGAATTCAACTGCTCGACTGCTAAAATACAAAAGGCGTTTAAAGTGTTCATATTATTATGTGTTTAATGTTACATTTTAACGTGAATCTGCATCAGCTTTCGTGTTCTTCCATATTGTGGACTGAATGGAAGTTCAGCCAGAGCTCAACATTTTGGTTGACTGAACATGTCAGCCATGGAAAAACCTGATAAACCCAAGAGTCACCATGCAGTTGGAGGTTTGGGTTTGTTTTTTTTTTTTGACCACTTCAGAATACCACAAAAATTGTTCCCATGGTGTGGGATGAAAGGACAGCTTCTTCTAAATGACACTTTTGGTCAGTGAGAGCTAAAACTGAGATGCAATTTTTCCATTGATTTGGGTTTGTCTAATGCTAACAATGACTGAACTCCTGTTGCTTAGCATAGCAAGTAAGTTGCAAGTAGAATAAGCTCATTAAATAGGTGGAGATTTGGTGAGTTGTAAATTCTAGTAACTCAACGGGTCTACTCTAATTGTGATTTATTATGCAGAGCAATAGGATTTCAGTCAACATTTGGAAGTCTTTGTTGAGAATTGATTGTTCATGTTTTCATAGCGAGAATGGTAAAATTAGAAAGAAATCATATGGGAAAATAACGCAACTCTTTGTTTCACTCCCCTTTGCAAACCCAGAGGTGCTGCTCAAACGCCACTCATCAGACAGCAATGAAGTAGTAGCACACTGGTATGCCAGTTTCAACTAGCATAGGCAGTACCAGTTTAGCAAACCCACACCAGCGACAGTGGACAATGCAAATGGGTGACTGTTTGTCTACTAGCAGCCCTGCCATTAGCCAGTGGAGCAAGTGCCACAACAAAGACCACAACTGCACTACTACACACTGTGGGGGTGGGCATAGAAATTTGCCCACTGTTACATCTGGAGTGGATTGTTCCAAGTCTCCCCCCCTCCCTCATTTAAAAAACACTGTAACCAAAACACGGTCCTGCCCTTGAAGCTCAAGTGATGCATTTCTCTTCCTCTGAAGTAGATTTTGTCATGCATAATTATGTTATTAGAATGCTGTTATGGCAGCTACTCTCAACTAAGGCTAAGAATAGTTTGCAAAGCCACACACCACTCAAGGAAATGTGCTCAAAAGTAAGCTGCACTTAACTTGGCTTCGTACCATAAACCTCATTTGGAAAAAGGAGTACAAGAATGATGGTGGACAAACACAACCCAAAACAAAAGGGAAGACAGTTCTGATGCTGAGAGCTCTCCCTCCCCTCCACCCGCCAGAGTATCTACTCTGTTTTCTGACAACTGCAAAAGAATTATGGCAGGTGCAAATGCTCAAATTATTACAAAGCAACCTAGAGGCTCAATCATTGCTTTTGAAGGCCACCTATTTATTCTAGACAGTTGCTCAGATGCCCTTTAATTAACTCATCATCATTACAAGGTTTGTTACCAAGGGGATTTTCCCCTACACAAGCACTTCCTTCAGGTGATGCCCGTGGGGGGAAAACTAGACACCAGAGAGCCACCCGGCATGTGTTAGAGTTAAGGGCCTTGGTGAAATCTGATACAGCAGAAAAGAGGAGGAGAAAGGGGGGGGGCAATCTTTCCAGGTGCCCATTCGCCCTGCCTGCGTGTTCTTCACCAGGTGTTTTCCCCCAGGAAGAGTTGTGGAAGGTCTCAAAGCCTGCTGAGAGCCAAACAAGCCAGTGGAACAGGGCTTCGTAGGCAAGTGTTTGGCATCGCCATCCTTTCTGCCAGTGACACACTTGAACTTGCTCTGCCAAAAGCCCTTCCTGTTTGATGAGAACCCGAGGGAGCGCCCTCTCCTAGCCTGTTCTCCAGCTCTTTCTCTCTCTCTTTTTTTAAAATCTCACATACGTGTGCAACTTTTGGCTCTTAGACTCCTCCTCCATCACTCTTAGCAAACTTAGTCATTTGGTGATGGAATTGCCGTCCCACTACATCTGTGGAGGCACGGTCGCCCTTCCCAGACTGAAAAACATTTTTTTTCAAGTAACCTGAGGCCAAGTCATGCAGGGCTTTGTACAACAGTAGCAAAACCTTTTGCATGGCCAGTGCATTTCTTTCAGCCCATGCCCCATGTTTCTGCGACAACACACTCTACGCTGCCCCTGGCTGTACTGTTCATCACCAGCTAGAGTTCTCAAGCCAGTCTCAAGGGAAGAGATGTACAGTATAGGCTTTCCCTCCTATCATCACTTGAATTTTTTTCACCATCTTGAACTATATTACTATTGTTGTTTTTTAATTTTATATTGTTTTTATTTTATTTTTTATTGTTAGTCAGCCAGAGTAGACTTCGGTCTAGCTGGGTGGGGTATAAATTTAATGAATGAATGAATGAATGAATGAATGAATGAATGAATGAATGAATGAATGAATGAATGAATAAAAATAAGCACTTATGATAAGATCAGAGGGCAAATAGCACTTTCTGTGTCAAATTCCATAAATCAGAGAAATGATCTTGACTGATGTATAGGTAATTTAGTTAATTTGGTACTGTTCTGGCTTGATGCTCTACTTGTACCAAAATGACAACTTCTCCTCTAGCAGGTAATAAATAGCAATCAGCAGAACCTTTAAAAAGCACCTGGAAAACAGAAAATAAACAACCAGTGACTGATAATTATTAATTAATTAATTTATTACCAGCATCTCCTGTGTTAGGAGGAGAGCCATGACAAAATTCCTAAAAAGTAGCAAGCAAGAGACGGGCAGAAGAGAGGAAATGTAGTCCAGCTAAGGTTATGAGATTCCGTTAGATTCAAGTCAAGATACATTTAGGTAGGTAGATCTTAGTGCAGCTCACCCAACTAGGTTCTTAGATCTGGCACAGTCTTATTTGTAACTACCAAATGTCAGTGCTTCCATATTCCTACCATTTCAGTTTAATACTCCAGTGACTTGAAACAGCGACTGTGACTATGCTGTCCGAATATTGTTGAACTGCACTATCCTTCTCCCTGGCCCCTCCAACACTGAAGGTGAGCAAATCCAGTGTACCTTTTGGTTAAGATCCAACTATGGCTTATGACCATTTTGCATTAAGTTCTGTTGTGTTCCATGGCAAATCTAAACAACCCTTTTAAAAAAAACATTACAGCATACACCATCTTTGCTAGAGCTTGGAAAAATTGCTTTTTGGATTACAAATCCTACAGTAGCCATGTTGGCTGGCTAGGGCATTCTGAGAAGTCTTCCATGATCTCCTGGTCTTCATGAAGTGCCATATGTTTCATTACCAGATCCCAGAACAAATGCAGGGTAACCAGCCATCTAGATGATATTGCTTCCCAACTTCCATCATCCTGTCAGCGTGGCCAGTGATCAAAACGGGCAGCAACCGCAATGTAGCAGGTTCCTCACCCCTGTTACCACAGAGAATCCTTTTTTGAGAAGGTTCAAGAGACTTCTAAGTAATTAAGTTGCCCTGTAAATAAGAGGTTCTATGAAAATACCCTGACATGGTCCAAATATGGCATTACACTGATGGCCCTTCTAAAATTTCCATATGGATGCCACAGTGGGGTGGGGGCTCATTTGAGAGGGGTACTGCCCAGAGCAGAAGAGAAAGGAGAGGACTGAATACAAAACTCCAGCTTCTTCAGTGTAAAATACCCTTCTGCAAGCCACCTTTCATCTTTAAAAATGGGTTGTGAAAGGAAATACTCCAGGAGACACATATCAGGATTTACAGGGGGCATTTTTCAAATTGAAACACCCATTGTGTGAAATGAAAACAAAGCAAAAAGTCCTGCTGGAATAGTCTGCTGCAGGACTGACCTAGAAGTGAACATAGGAGGATGTAACTTGGTACTTACAACTCTCAACTGGAATCACTCAGAAGGACCATCAATGAGCTAGGCAATGGCATTTCCCTTCCAAGGGCCTCAGTGGGAAATCTATCCCTGCTTATCAACCTAAGACCCCCTTCTAAATCAGCTACTTGCCAGCAACAACAGACCAGGTAACAGAGGTAGGGACCTAGGAACCGAATCCACTAGAAAATGCCAACCCTGTGTTCCTATTTATCTGGACATTGCCCTTTTAGTAACATCCGTCACAACAACAGGAGCTCATTCCTTGGCCCACTCTTCAATGTGGCATACACCTTAAATGTCTTTTAGCGTTCTGCATAGAACAAACAGAGCGATCACTGGCTGAAATCCTGTTGCCTTAACTAACGCTGTGTAAGGCTGATGAAGCCATCGGCTGCAGGGACTTTCCAGAAATTAAAATGTTCTGATTTCAGCCTCTCCCCAGAATGATTTCCTGAAAGTGGCAATTTTTTTTGAAATTAAAGACTTCCCTGCATACCATTGTCCCTCACAACTTCCCCACAACCAAAGGAATCCCAAGGGACCCTTGGGTTGGGGGACTTATGATGCACAACAGGATTTTAGCTATCAAGTTAATAAATGGACACAAGAGACAATGGATTAGGAAAACCCACCGTCTCACCAGAGGTCTGAATCAGGACATTTCCTTTTCACACTATGTTACACCCCTTGCTAGTGCTAGGGTGTTTCTGCTATCTGTAACTGTTCCACAGACAGCTGGCTCGTGTTAACGTCATTGACATTAACGTCCCTTTCCCCATTTAATTTCCCTTTGACTTGACTAGTTTATAATCTCACCTCTTGTTCTTTGTAACACCTAGGGAGATCTTCATTGATACAACTATACCAAGAAAATACATAAAAAATAAAAATCTGAGCCCATGTGATTCGACTGGGATCAGCAGTCCTTTAAAAAGTGATCCAATGAATTTTAATCAGTTGAGACATGTCTATGGGTGGATTTGAATCTGTTCTGAGAATTAGAAGAAAAGCAGCCTGAGGTACAGGCCTTACACTTCTTGGGGGCTAGTAAAATTTCAAGATCGGTGTTTCAGAGGGTCCTTCTCTTGGATGCAGACCTTAATCTGGGATGAGGTTTGAAGGTGTCCGTGGAGCCGAGAGCGGTGCCATCAAGAGGCCGTACCATGTTGGGAGTCTAGATTTCAAGCAGGTCATTCAAGTCGAAAGGGTCAAAGCTGAGACACCATCGTAGGAGGCATCCAACTTCTTCAGGAATTAAATCACAGCAGCAGCAGAGATGGCACCATGCAGCCCCTAGCCTAGGGTCCCCCAGTCTGCTGACATTTCAGCCTAAAGCTCCCATTAGCCCAACCCAGCATGGCCAACAGTCTTGAGAGAACAGACATCATAATCAAACATCAGGAGGCACCCAGGTTGGGAAGGGCTGTCTACTCACATTCCTGTTTAGCTGTTCAGCCCACTTCAAACAGCCAAGCCAGGAAGGGAAAAAATACAGTACATGTGTTGTATTCTAGGAAGGGGAATGGCCTGATGCTTTGACACAATGTTTTAGAAATACAGGGCCCAAGCTTAACCTGGGATGCCTGGGCATGCCTTGATCAGCAGGCTCAGGCCAGTGGGGAGTCATGCTGTTGGATCCTCGTTGCTCCACATGGACCTCAACATGATTCTGAAGACATTGGGGAGACCTGCTGTTAAAAGACAAAAACATCAGGCCAAGTTCAGGGCCCAGAGGTCCAGGCCTTCCTTCCCATCATGCGGCAGGGAGCCCCAAACTGCTGTACAGAGCTGGTGGTGGTGGTGGGTGAGGATGGTGTGAAGGCAATTGGACTGATCCTCTGAATCCATTCCCAGTGCTGTGCCACGGGCACGGGCTGCTGTAAACAGTGAAGTTTTGTCATTTTTCTCTCTCCAAACAATTGTGTATGTTGTGGTCCTTTATTTCCATGCCCTGCTTTGTATTAGGAACACAAATCGCATCTTCGGAAAGTGTCATGGGGTGCTCTTTGCGTTGGCTTCTCCTCCAATGCTCCAGAGAACCTGGAAATGGTGTTGGGTGATAATGAAGGCACAGCAACTAGCAACTAGCAGGGAGCAGTGGTTAGTTGCCCTCAATCACAATTTAAACCTTTAATTGATTAATTACCCTGATTCCTTGATTAAAGAACCCAGGTCTAACTGAAATGAAAATAACTTTCATTGCTGACAGTGACATTACATTTCAGTGGTTCTTCCAGACCTCATTACAGTGCAGTTTGGTTAAGTTTCAAAATTAATTTTCCAGTGTTACAAACCCCGAGCCTTGACATATATTCAAGACCAGATAATTGTATTAGTTCTTGAAATGCCACTTCCTCTGAATTAAAACTTTGAAAGAGTGCAATAAGTACTTAGTCCTATCATTTGAACAAGTGTTTCTGATTCTTAATCTGATTTAAATGGAGCATTCTGATAACTCAATCAGAGCACAGGAAAAAGGGTGGTTGAGATGGAGGGTGGGGGAGAAGTGAACAGTTATGTTCAGCAGAAATATTTATCTCAAATAGTCTTATAGTATCATAGCTCATCTTACTTTACTTATTGAGTTTGCAATGTAATTCACTCATCTCCATATCCTTAAGTGCAGTCTGAGTGGCTCAAATAGATTTATGCACGCTTTATTTGTTTATAATAGATCAGTATCGTTTGCTTCTAGATAGCTGGGATTTATAATCTGAAAGATGCATCCAAACAAAGTTAATGCAAAATGTCAGGTCTTAAGAAGTTAAAAGGTTGATGGGATGCTGCTGAACAAGACTTGAAACCATTTTCTTTTGCGAATTGCTGCTCATAAGATTACTGAAGATTCAAACAAGACACAAATGCGAACACGATCTTCATGAGGTAACAGACAACAACTCTGCCACTGCACTTTATGGGCAAAAAAACCCCTCGTTAACAAAAGCCTTGTTCATTATTGTTTCATGCACACCCCCACATCTCAGCAGCTTCCAAAAAACACTGACATCTTCTTAGGGATAGTTTTTATTCACATGATAAAGCTGAGATGGTTTGGTAGGTCAGACAGGGGTGGGGGTAGGGGAATGGGGGGGGAGAGAGAGAGGTGGGGAGGGGCAGAAAATGGGGTCTTAACAGATTCTGAGTGTCCTTTCTCTGAGTTTTTATATCTGGCTGTCCTCACGCACAGCACACTTTACATCACAGGTAGGAAGCCTTCTGTCCTCTCCATGTTTTAGACCTCAGTTCCCAGATGTTGCAGCCAAGATTTCCAACTCTAGACATGAATGAAGTTGTAGTTTAAAATATCCTACGACAAAACTGTTCTCCAGCCTAAGTCTTCTTTATAGCTTAAATCAGAATATAACAAACTATCTTAGAAGAAAGGGTAAAAATGCTTATGTTCACATGACTGTTGCTTGATCAACTCCAGTGACTTCAGTACTAGGACAGTGAACAATGTATGTTCATCTCAGCGTTGTTAGACTACAACTCCCAGCACCACTAGCTAGCGAAAGAAAGCACTGATTCCCTCTGCCCCCAGGAAAGTAGGGCAATGGAGTGCTAATTCAATCTAACCAGGAGGAAAAGTTTCCCCTTGATCTCTAGCATGATAACAGCATGATGAGGTCTGAATAGTTTCTTCAGGACTAGCTCCAGGCATGTACTGAGTTTACCAGCTCTATAAGAAGCTGTGCTAATGATCAAAAGACTACAAGAACCTTATAGGATGCAAAAGGCTTTTAGAAAGATGGAGCGAAAGGGTTTGCACAATGACTAATGGGTTTTATTGTTGTTAAGTCTTCACAATGTTCCAAGGACACTTTGGAGTGATATTAAAATGGCATGCAGGCTCTGATAATGGACAACTCCAATAATTTCATTTCACATGCAGTGTGTTTGCCAAATTCATCATACACAGATTCTGCTTGGCTAGAACAGTTTGGCAGTTTCAAGCAAGTTGTGTACTGAGCTCAACTGCTAAAAGCTGTCGCTACCATCCTTTTTTTTTAAACACTGCAAAAAGTAAAGAAAAAGACATTTAAAAATCCACTGGGCAATTTCTACCACCACAAAACATTTAGCTCATCAACGTTCGCCTGGCCGCTGAGGATGGCAAACTTGCTGAGCTGGCTTTGTTATGACCTTCGAAGTAGTGCTGCTCTATTCTTCTGCAGAACGCAATGAGGTTGCTGTAGCTTTTCACTTTCTCGGACAGTTCGTCACTGATCAGTTGAGTTGTCAGGATTGTGAAGAGATGTCCAAACACCAAGGCATCCAATTCCGTTGGCCTAGGAGGAAGCAGAACAAGTCACCCTTGTTACCGTACTATGCATCAGAAGCAGCTCTGTACACGGTGTGCTAAGGAGGCATTTCAAGGACAGCATTCTGACAGTGGGGAGCTTCACTTGGGATTGCCCTCCATTTAAGGCTCCGAGATACCAACAATGGAATGGCAACGTAATACGGCTTCCATGATATGGCTCACTAATTGCCATCAACAACAGAGCTCTCTGGAAGGGTAAGAAGACCAAGAACTAGGCATAATGGGTGATCACTTAGGCAATAGTGGCCTGTTTTAAAATCTTGCATCTTCTTGGTCTCTTAAGAGAATTGGACAGTGGAAACAAATTTCAAGTCTGTATGAGAAAAAGCAAGGACTTTGAGGTGGCAGGTACAAATGATATTGGGGTAAATTAACTGAAGTAGATTTGATTAGGAGACGTTGGGGGGTGTCAAAGGAACAGAAGCATATAAAAATAAATAGAACAGAATATCCTCTTCCATTAATTCTGAAGAATTTTGTCATTGAAGAATTCCTATCCCGATTGCTGCCAGGAGTAGAACTTTGTTCCAGACGGGTGAGGTATAAATCTAAATGAATGAATGAATGAATGAGTGAGTGAGTGAGTGAATGAATGAATGAATGAATGAATGAATGAATGAATGAATGAATGAATGAATGAATGAATGAATGAAATGACCAATTTCCTAGCACTGTGGAATCATTATTGCAAACTGGATTTAAATAAGCAATATCAACATTCTCTCTTGCCCCGTCTGTCTGCACCATCCCTTTAATTGTCATCAGCCACCATGAACCCTTGGAATAGGATGGAATTTAAAATTCAGATCAATTTAAAAAACTGTTTAAAATCAAGATCTTGAAAACTGGAAAAGACAGAATTATTTGTACATTGAAAAGGCATCATATCAAAGCTGTTCTGCATTTCTAGTCTGTAACACCTACTGTGGCTTCTGAGGTCACACAGAGTGAAGGTTTTGGTTCTGATCCCCACTCAGTCATGAAATCCACAGTGTCATCTTGGGTCTGTGGCTCTTCTCAGCCTGGCCTACTGCACAGGCATGTTGTGAGGATAAAAGGGAGAAGGGAAATCCCACATAAACTGCCTTGGACTCAGAGAAGGAAAGGGGAATACAGTGGTGCCTCGTATAATGAGTGCACCGTTGAACGATGAATCCGCATTGCGATGCGGATTTCCCCATCGCTAATGCGAGGGCACGTTCGCATTACGATGGGGGAACAGCTGTTCTGCGGCTCCAAAATGGCCGCCAGAACACAAAAAATGGGTGCCGGTACACCCAAGATGGCCACCGGAACAAAAAAATGGTCGCTGGTACACCCAAAATGGCCGCTGGAACAAAAAATGGCCACCAGAACACCCAAGATGGCTGCCGGAACAAAAAAAGATGGCCACTGGTACACCCAAGATGGCCGCCAGAACACAAAAAATGGGCTGGTACACTCAAAATGGCCGCCGGGACGCTCAAAATGGCCACCGGTACACCCAAGATGACAGCCGGAACAAGGGAAAACATCGGAGAACGGTGAGTTTTGGGCCCATTTGTTTAATGCTTTCCAATTGGGGTTTTTGATCCGTTTTACGATGTTTTCCCATAGTGAAGGTTATTCCGGAACGGATTAACCTCGCTATGCGGGGAACCACTGTATCACGGAACTAATAAATACATAAGCAGCGCCACCATCCCATTGGCAATTGAAGAAGCGAAGAGCTGAGGAATAGCACCTTTTGCTCACACAGGGAATAGCTACCTCCATGTCGGCTTTTCAACCAAGCCACTATTCCTGTCACCAGCAAATTGTAAACGACAGGCAAAACCTGACCTGCACAAAAAACTGGGGATGGTGGTGGTGGAGCAGGAATTGTGGAGAAAAAGATACGGCAAAGAGGGATCCCTCTCTCTGTCATGTGGGAAAGAAAGAGAGACCTCCCCCCACCCGCTTCCTGGACAGCAGATTCTGTTACATAAATATAGAAATAACTTACTTCTTATTGAAGAAATATAGTTGCGTTCCTAGTCTTTGAGAAAGGGCTTGACAGCACTGATCGACATCTTCTAGGACCTAAATGAGCAGGCACACAAAGAACACAAGATGTAGCTTTTAGAGGATGGCTTCAGCAATATATGGGGGTTTAAAGCTAATTGTAGGTATCACTACAGGAAATATTGTAGATGGTTCCAATATGGGGAGAAGGGCTATCTCATCCTTTATCTGAAGCAGGGAAATGTCGCAGGACAGTTGTTTTCCTCAAATATGCTTCTGTATTTCTTCTTTATTCTGCTACAAACAGTGCATTCACAACATGACATTGTTCTCTTATGAGCTCCTCTGTGTCTAAGTGCATAAATAAAAATGCAAACAAACTAACAATACAATTCATATGCTTCTTTAGTTAATATGTAGATTCAAGACAGCGCCCAGGATACAATGGGGCATGGGTGCTATTCTCTGTGGCCGTAGGAGCATTTCAGCTTCTCAGCCCTCCATGGAACTCCCAATTTATTCCTTCAAAGCAAGTCTGAAGTATTTAACACAGAGGTCTCTCTCCGTGGCCCACAACCAGAAGTTTTACATTAGTTCTTTGTATGCATTTAAAATGCTTGCTGAAACTATGAAAATCTGTGGTATTTTCAGTTCAGCTGGAACTATACTATGCCCAACATTCGTCCTGTGATTATAATCTGAGTCAAAGACTACAAGGCAATCCAAAGAACCTCAAGGATCACATCACCATCACCATCACCATCACCATCACCATCACCATCACCATCACCATTATTATTATTATTATTATTATTATTATTATTATTATTATTATTATTATTATTATTATTATTATTATTATTATTATTATTATTATTATTATTATTATTATTATTATTATTGCAGGAATTTATGTTAAATATATCCATCTAACAGTTGATTCTGCCTTATGGTAACCCTTACCAGGGTTTCCTGGGTATAACACTCCTGGTCTACCATTCCCTCTTTCTTGAGGGTGCTTTGAGACCTTAAGAGTTTGCCCAAGACCCCACAACCTGGCTCTTCTCCTGGGAGGCACACTGGGGAACCACACTCCCTCCAACTCACTGAGACAGTCAGTTGGGCTCCCCTTGAAATCACTCAAGAGATAAAACTATACTAGTTGTAGATATCAAACTATTCTACAGTAGGGACTCAATGTTTGTCTGGACAGCATTTAAAAAACAACAACTCCTCCTGAATATTAAACATTTCAAATCTCACCTAGGATGGCAGGCAAGTGCTGACTTTGAAGACTCATTCCCTTCTCTCTCTTTCTCTTAAGACAAAATGCCTCTGACAACAGGGTGTGGGCAATAAATGTGTATGCATCTTGATTTCACAAAGAAAGGTGACTTTCAGTTTCCAGATGCTGTTAGACTGGCACTCCCATCACCCCTCTCCACTGGCTATGCTGACCAGGCCTAATGGGAACTGTAGTTCAACAACACCCCCAGTCCTGTTTTAGAACAACTTGGGCCTCACCACTCATTTTAGGCTAAAATTTGCACTGTTTCTGACTCCTGGTTGGGTTTGCGGAGACTTAAGGGAGCTGTAGTCCAAGACATCTGGAGAGAACCAGGTTGGAAAAGTTTGCTTTTGATTTACTGGGCTGGATCCAGGAAAGCTCTGTTCAACAGAAGAAGCTCCTTCACATCCAACCAATGCTTTTATGGATATGCAGATTTAAAACCCATGTCTTAAAACTCCTACAACAAATTCTTCAATCACATGACAACTGATCTAAAATTGTGGGTTTAATGCACACATAGATACAGTGGTGCCTCGACTTAAGAACGTACTGACTTAACGACCACCTCCGGCCGCAAAATCTTTCTTCGACTTGCGGCCGGAGCTTTGAGTTATAACCAAAAAAGGCAGGGAAAAAAGGCGGAGAATTAAAATTGCTAACCGTTGGTAGGTGACGAGGCTGCTTCTTTGTAGTTCTTTCACCCCAATGGTTAGAGTGAGTGCAATCGGAGGCGGCTTCGGACTGCATGGTGAGGTATGGTGCTGCTTTCTGCTTTTTAAAAACTGTTCTGGGTTGGTTTTACAGAGTGGTTTTGGGCTGGGTGGTGAGATTATGTTTCTATACTGTGATGGCTCTTGCAGGGTTTGTTTGTTTTTTGGATTTCCCCCCCATTTCCAATGGGTCTAGCGGGGTTTGTTTGCTTTTTGTTTTTCCCCCCTCATTTCCAATGAGTCTTGCAGGGTTTGTTTGCTTTTTGGTTTTTTTCCCCATTTCCGATGGGTCTAGCGGGGTTTGTTTGCTTTTTGGGTTTTTTCCCCATTTCCGATGTGTCTTGTGGTTTGTTTGCTTTTTGCTTTGCTTCTTTTGCATTTCCGAAGGATCTTGCATGGTTTGTTTCCTTTCTGCTTTGCTTTTTTGCATTTCCAATGGGTCTTGCATGGTTTGCTTTTTTCTTTGCTTTTTCTGCATTTCCGATGGGTCTTGCACGGTTTGCTTGCTTTCTGCTTTGCTCTTTTTGCATTTCCGATGGGTCTTGCGTGCTTCACTTGCATTCTGCTTTATGTTTGATGCATTTCTGATGGATCCTGTACACTTTGCTTGCTTTTAGCTTTGCTTTTTTTGCATTTCTGATGGGTCTTGCACTGTTTGTTTGCTTCTCTCCCCCCCCCCCAACCAGAACGGATTAATCATGCTTCTGATGGGTCTTGCAGTGTTTTTTGGTGATTTTTTTCTTCGGCCAGAATGGATTAATTGCATTTCAATGCATTCCTGTGGGAAATGGTGCTTCAACTTACGACCATTTCAAGTTACGACCATAGTTCCGGAACCAATTATGTTCGTACATCAAAGCACCACTGTAATTCTATGCAAGGAAACAAGCATTTCCTTGAACTCTTGAAGGCAATGTATGTATTTCGTCTTTGGAGCAACAGTGACTGACCTGATCAAGTGATTTATTGCCCCAGCCAATAGCTTTCATTTTACGCCGGATTTCCCATTGCTTCTGATGGGCTAAAATGTGATTCAGAGGCCAAGGATAAGGGGATCCGTATCGTGAGAGAGTAATCTTTAAGAAAAAACAAAAGAAGAACACTTGCATTATTTGTACTTGACAGCAAAGCTGCTTTTTACAAAATGAATCAGGTGGCTTTGGTGGTTTTACCGTCATGGCCCTACTCTGAGTTCTGTCCTGCACAGCTGTGTGTAACTTGCAGACAAAAAGCAACATAAACCTCTAAAATATATTGAAAACATTTCTATTTTGAGACCAGCGTATTCTGTAACAATACAGAGGTCTCCTTGAAAATGTGTATGCAAGCAAAATTAAAGCAAAAAAATATGATATCATTAGTGGTATAAATCCCTATGTTTCATTTATGAGGAGGGACTTGCAATTGTGAGCAAAAGTGTTTCCTCATTAAAATTTAATTAAGATAAATGCTGCAGAATCACTCACCTCCTGTACTGTAGCGTCATCACACCACTGAAGATAAAGCTAGGAACCAAAGAGGAGAATTTCATAGCACGTAAGGTTACACAGACAACGAAATATTCCTTGTAGCTTTGCTTTTTCTCCCTAACGAACAGGCCATTAATAATAATATTTAGTACCTCAAAAGGTGGTTACCTGTTTTATGTCATGGTGTAGCAGCAAGATCCTGTTTGATTTTTTTTTAAAAAGCCACCAGCTTAGCCACCCTGGTTTCCAATACATAAATTAGAAATGTGGTGCCTTTCGAGTTTAATTGTTAATCATGTGGCGGCCCTTGTGTTTTATACAAAAAAGAGTAGCTCTCAAGCTTGCAACATCACAAAGCAAAGCACCTTCTCTCCCCCCTCCCCAATATCATTCATTTCCCAAGACTGACAAGTCACCCATGTTTTGCCATACCTCTGCTGTCAAAAGCATATTATTGACTAATTCCATGTAGGCTTTCATCTCAGCTTTTTGGACTTCATCCAAGCCATCACTAAGTGAATGGCCCTAAGGCATGAGAGGGAAAGGGTGGGGGAAAGAAAGAATAGCAAAAATTATCCATTTGGTGTTTTTTTTTCAAAGCCCGCTGATGTCCAGAGCTTTCATTCGCTCCTCTGTCCTGCCATATCACAGCATCACACACAAAAACAACTTTTCTGGCAGAAAAATAAAGACAGACAAATTTTCGAGCAGAAAAATAAAGCAAGTATAGAAATATAATCTTTTAAGTAGAAAAGCATAAGAAACGGCAGAAAAAAAAATACTTCTAACTACAGATCTGTTTTGCTTCTGCTTTTTAGCTGAGTAGCCTTCATAAATATGACATCTTTGTAAACAAACAGAAGTAAATCATGATAAGGCCAATAAAATATAATACAAAGGCATCAGTTTACAAAGCAAATTAATTCCAGAGTCAGGGCGAATATTGATAGCCAAGAATTTTAAAGATTTAAACCAAGTGAATAACTGATCCATAAACATTTGCATGTGGCAATAAGGGGCAACGCCAAATTGGCACCCACAAATTGCATGTGGCCATCTTTCAGGCAAAGTGTTTGAGATGGTTAAACTTTCCGATACTACAGTGGTCTCTATTCTATAACACTGAGTTGAGGTTATTTTCAGAGTGGCATCTGAATGCATAGAAATTGAAAGAGGAGTTTACCAAAGAGCTATTTACCTCAGCTAAATGAATGAAAAATACTGTAGTTTTCCAATGTAAAAATTCTAATATTTGGCACTATGTGCACAGGAATATTTTTATTTTGGACATGGCTAATTTAGAGAAATGCTAGGGATTAATACTTTTTACAACATTGCAACATAGCCTTGTGACAAAGTCAGCTATATTCAAGTTATCTTAAAATTACTGAACTGTTATATCTCAACAGAAGAATGAAAAGGAAGTGTTTGAATAAATTATTATTTAAATTTGATCACATATGGGGCTACATGATAGAATCAGTCAAATGGTTCCAGGAAAGAGATGAAGAAAATTACTGCCTACCGGTCATTCAAATAACTGAGAGATACAGTGGTGCCTCGCTAGATGATGATAATCCGTTCCACTGAAATTGCTGTTTAGCGAAATCATCGTCTAGCAAAAAGCATTTCCCCACTGGAATGCATTGAAACCTGTTTAATGTGTGCCAATGGAGAAGAATCGTAGTTGTCTAGCGAAGATTGGCTATAGGAAAGCCACTTTGCAAACCGCCAATCAGCTGTTTAAATAGCTGTCTTGCGAAGCATATGTCCCGAAAACACCTGTTTTGTGAGTGCATAGGGAGCTGTACAAATCGTCGTCTAGCAAAAATCAGTTTGCGAAGCAGGGACCAAACATTGTCCAGTGAAATTCCCCCATAGGAATCCCTGTTTTGTGAATCGCTGTAGCGATCGCAAAAAGTCAATGTCTAGTGAAAAAACTGTCTTACAGATACAGAGAACTACAGAACCATCTTGTGCAGTCAACATGGACTTGCAAGTAGACCGACCAAGAGTCTCTTTCTCAAAATTATAGAGGCATATCCCACACATCCAGAAACTTTACACAATTGGAAAAAATGTTTTCATGATCAGACAAAAAGTCTGTGGGAAAGGGAGACTATCACCTTAAAAGTCAGATAGAATTGCTTGGCATTTATAAAAACCAGAACATTAGATACACATATTGTTGTCTGTGGGCGGAAAGGATGTTTTTAATTCTACGCAGAGATCTCACTGGCAAAAAAAGGGGAGAGGGAAGCAAATATGTATAAATCTGCCCCTTGTCATACGGGGTGGGGGGTGGGGGGTAGGAGGGAGCAGTGTGCCCCAATGCTTCAGGGTAGAGTGTAGGCAGGTGAAAGGAGCTCTTGAGAGACCGAGGGAGTAACTGGCAGGAAGGGTGTCTCCTTTCATGTTTTGGGAGTGGAACTTCCAGATTTCCTCAAGCAGCACCTCCCAGAATCAGACTGCAACTTCCAGAATTCTCCAAATATTTTCCAAGCAGAAGTCTGGGATGTACAGCTCCAAAACCACATATATGCACACTTCTACCTGGCCCAAGCTGTGGCTATGACTGCCTCCTTCCTGTCCCAGGCAATGCCCACCGTACTGCCAACACCTAAGGCTCCCCAGTTGGTACCACTGCTGCCTTTAAGGCTTCCTTCTGTTGTCTGCTGACTCGGCTCAGCGTTTGCAGCTGTGGCTACTGAACGTCGCTCCCTGTGGGCATCCATCACACCATGGCGCCTGGTGATGAAGCAGCTGAGAGAATGAAGGAGAGCCAACCAACTAGTGCCAGCCTTGTTGTCACCATTGATGCTGATTGCATCAGGCTTTCCTGCTAGAACAGGCCAGCCGGCCAGACAGACATGTGGAGGTCACTTCCACTGTGGAAAGAGAGGAAGGAGAAGGAGAGGGAGATGCCATTATGAGGTGCAGAAGAGTGTCCTATGGGTGTCATGTGGTAAAGCCAACCAGCAGGAGAAGAATGTGGAAGATGAGCTGCCCCCTTCCTCTGCAGGGATCCCTGAGAGGGCCAAGGCAAAGGGGAGAGGAATGTGTGGTAGGCGTGTGCAGATTGGTGCTCTTGGATTCCAACTTCCAGAATTCTGCTCTGGTAATTCTTGGGAGAATTCTGGGAACTGCTGTTCAATTTTAGGAGGAACTGGCTGGAAAAATCTATGTGCTGCAGGAAAACATGAAAGGGAACACTTTGACTTCCCCTTACTGGGTGAAAGACAGCTTATAAATAAAAATATATAGTGGTGCCTCACTAGACAGTTACCCCGCATGACAGTTTTTTCGCTAGACATTGACTTTTTGCGATCGCTATAGCGATTTGCTAAACAATGATTCCTATGGGGAAATTTTGCTGGACAATGTTTGGTCCCTGCTTCGCAAACTGATTTTCGCTAGACGATGATTTTGACAGCTCCCTCCGCACTCGCAAACAGGTGTTTTCGGGACCTAAGCTTCGCAAGACAGCGATTTAAACAGCTGATCGGCGGTTCGCAAAGCGGCTTTCCTATGGCCGATCTTTGCTAGAACAACGATGATTCTTTCTCACTGGAACGAATTAAACAGGTTTCAATGCATTACAATGGGGAAATGCTTTTCGCTAGACAATGATTTCGCTAAACAGTGATTTCAGTGGAACGGATTATCGTCTAGCGAGGCACCACTGTAAATAAAATTAACAGTAGCAAGAACCACTCCTCCTCCTCCTCCTGTAAGTGGGAGGCGCATCTGAATCCAAATCAGTGTCAGCAACCACACTCATGGGAAAGACCTGTTCCTTCTTTTCATGTTCCAAGTTTCTGTTACAGAAGAAGTTCCCACATAACTTCTAGAGCTCCTGGTCCAGTCTTAGAAATCCTTTTTAAGCTTCAGAGTGTTTGAAGGACATGTTTTGAGTTTCTACAAGTGCTCCTTATGAGACAGGAGTTCTTGAGGGAAGATGGAAATTCAGGTCCAAAACATCTGGAGGGCCAAGAGCCTCAGCTGCCTCCCACGCCCACCCCATCTTAGTGAATAGCTACAAGGATGCCCATTTATAGACGTGGACCTCAAAACTGCTGTCTGCATACATGGCCAATCTCATCAGCAAAAACAATGCCAGATACGTTGCCAAACTGGGTCCTTTCCTGTAGCTTACTAATTCTTCATGAACCCCTTACAGAAAACTTCATCATGCAGAATAAATTATGCCGTCTTACCTCCCATAGCTTTGATGCAATTTTATTACACTGTAGGAGAGGGGGGATTTGCTGCTTGGGTAACAGCCTATCCTCCATATGATTTTACCCGGCTTCATGCCCTGGAGAGGACACTCCAGCTTCGCATACAGCGTCAAAACACTAGACGCTGTTCCAAGTCCTCCATACAGAGCACGTTACCATAGTCTCTCGAGACAAGGATGCCTATGAATGAGGACAATTTAATAGCTGCAAAGTTAATTGATGCAACTCTTGAAGAGATATTTACCAAGTACAGTGGTGCCCTGCATAGCGAGGTTAATCCGTTCCGGATTAACCTTCGCTATGCGAAAACATCGCTGTACGGGGCAGGAAAAGCCTATTGGAACGCATTAAACCTAGTTTAATGCGTTCCAATAGGCACCAAAACTTACCCCTCCAGCGATGTTTTCGCGGTCCGGCGGCCCTTTTGGAGCCGCCGATCAGCTGTTTGGCAGCTCCAAAATGGCCGCCAGATGACCCGAAATGGCCCCCTGTCAGTGTTTTCGCGCCCTCCCCTTGCTTACCGAGGTCGTGAAAACGCTGCGGGGGGGCATTTCGGGTCGTCCGCAGCTATTTTGGAGCCGCCGATCAGCTGTTCGGCGGCTCCAAAATGGCCGCCGGACGCCCCAATCGTCGCAAAGCGAGTGCGGCGATTGGGGCAGCTCCGTATAGCGATCCCCAAAAAAGGATCGTTATACGGATTCTCCGTTAGACGGTGCGCTCGTTAAGCGAGGCACCACTGTAATCGGTTTTAAGCTTCTTACCTTGGCTTTCACAAATTGCACAATGGGTCCCAGTTCGGAAACTACTTGATTTCCTACATGTATAAAGGGCACTTTCCCTGCAATTAAAACAAACAGTATACTTTAACATTCCTGAGCAAGTCAGAGTTATCATCACAACCTATTCATTTATTCATTAAGGACATTCATATGCTGTTTTTCATTTTTTTTTAAACAATAACTCATTTGAATCCATTTCACCTTGGATTCAAGAGCATGCTAGGTGCTCCACTGAAATCAGCAAAACTGCAACAAAGACACTATGTTTTCTGACACATTTTTTGCCAGCGAATCTGCTTCCAAAGTGGGTATCAAATCGTAACTGTCTAGCGAGGCACCACTGTATCTTGTTTTTGTACTTGCAAATCTGCACCACTCAATTAACTTCATCCCTCTGTTCTAACAACTGTCACTGTATTCATTCTTCTGGATGTGATTTCAAAAGTACTTGGATTCAACATAACAACAATTAACAACAAAAGTGATAGAAGGATGAATCCTTAGTATCTCCGCAAAACACCATCTGATGAAATAGATTCCACACTTAGTTTTCTCAACATTACACCAGTTTCACTGATGCTGCATAAAAATGTAATGGATACATATTTTTTTTTGGGGGGGGAGAGAGAATCAAGAGGGGAGAGTTAGTCATTTGTGAACTGTAGTCAGGCTACATTTTATTCAATACAGTGGTGCCTCGCATACCGAGCGCACCGTATAACGACGAATTCGCATAGCGATCCCTTCTCCGGGATCGCTAATGCGGAGGCATAGCGTCCGTCCATATGGAGAAAACTCGCTTACCGAAGGGTGCCAGGAAGGAGCCGCCGCCGCCAGAGTGATGCGGGGCCGCGCTGGCCGGGAAGAGGAAGGCAGGCTGCAAGGCAGGCAGGCGAAGGGAGGGAAGCCGCACGTTTGCGTGTCCTCTTCCTCCTCGTCCTTCTCCTGCCGCCCCCAGGGACGAAAGCAGGCTGCAAGGCAGGCAGGCGAAGGGAGGGAAGCTGCGCGTTCGCGCGTCCTCCCCCCCCACTTTCCCTCTTCCTCCTCATCCTTCTCCTGCCGCCCCCAGGGACGAAAGCAGGCTGCAAGGCAGGCAGGCGAAGGGAGGGAAGCCATGCGTTCGCGCGTCCTCCCCCCCACTTTCCCTCTTCTCCTCCTCTTGCTGCCGACCCCCCAAACCTCCCACAGAGTCGGGCGATCAGCTGTTTGGCGGTTCTAAAATGGCCGCCTGACGCCCGAAATGCCCGCATGCAGCGTTTTTGCGCCCACCCCTCGCTTACCGGGCGCGAAAATGGCTGCCGCTATGGAGGAAACTTCGCTGAACGGTAAGTTTAGGGCCAATTGGAACGCATTAAACATGGGGCTTTTACATTCCGTTTAGCGACGATTTCACATAGCGAGGGTTAATCCGGAACGGATTAACCTCGCTATGCGGGGCACCACTGTATATGTTTAGAAATGTGTGAGACAGGGGTGAGAGTAGTATCTCTCTCGCCGGAGTGCCATCCCTCTTTCACACTGTCAAGAAAGAGGTGCAGTCCCTGCCAGCTTCACCTCCCCAAGAAAACAGAACAACGGGGGACTGACACCCAAGAATCAGAAAGAGAGATGCAGAAATTAACGGCCGAAGGCACTCACGTGAGGTTGTCTGGAACAGAAGGGAAGGAGAGGGTGGAGACTGAGGCGGGAACAGAGGAGATAAAAAGGGAGGAGAGGCAGTTACCCCCAGGCTGGGAATGGGTCTGGATGGAGGATCCCTGGACCAGGGCTTGGGAGAAACTGAGGATACCAAAAGAGGAGGCTGGTTACAGGAGAAGGAGAGAGATTCCCCAGAGACCATCATATTGGGGAGAGGCTGAGGCCAGGGAGTGGAGACAGTAGTTGAGAGAAGAAAAGGAGAAAGGAGCGAGAGAGAAAGGAGAGGTTGGAACGGAGGGTGAGAGGGACTACCGAGAGGACTCTGGCAGACCCCGACACCCTCCGGATGCCCCATGTGGATGGACAACCGGGATGAAGACACTGTGCTCCTGTTGGAAGGTGAACCAGGACAAGCGGTAGACCAGAATTTGTCTACAAACTGGCCAGATCCCTGGGACACAGGTGAAAAGAACCTGTTCCGAGAAGAACATGGGAAACCCCTGCCCGACCCGTTGTCGGAAGGAGAAAGACCTTGAAACAAGCCTGTTGATACCAGTTACCTGTTAAATACCCCAATCAACTTTACTCTTGTTTCAAAAATGTAAATGTTTCCCAGTTTATTTGAACAACAAAAGGAGCCAGAAACCGAACCCTCACAAAATACCAGAAGATAAGCTGCTTGACGAGTGCCTCAAACAGCAATTTGCTGTAGAATTGACAATGCAGACACAAGCTCTAGTGGCTGAAACATATGAGCAAGAGTGGGCTCATCCTGTAATGGTGGCATAAGGCACCCTTCTCCTGCACTTGGACCAGGGGACATGGCTGTCAAGGAGGACTTTACTGTACCTGTAAAGATGTAGGCACATCTCCTGGCAGAGATGGGAGATGAGAAATGAGCAGAGCATGGTTCACATCAGTGAGTTCAGTGAGTTCTCAGTGAGCTTGCTAACAGTCAATTGGACAATTAATTCTTTTCTACTCCCTTTGTCATCTAACCCTTGGTGCCGCAACCTCAGCTCAAGAAAAGGCAGCCCAGAATGAATTTCACTGCTCAGAGTTCTTTTCCCAAGCTGCAGAGGCCTTAAGCCTAAGATCTCCTTTTGAGGAGAGCATCGGAATTACCTGGGAATGGCTTTGGACTAAATGTTTTTTTTTTAATTTATTTATTTAATTTATACCCCGCCTATCTGGTTGGTGAGGACCAATCGCCTCCCTTTATTTTCTTCCTTGTGTTAAGGAAACCTTAGAGCAACCATTTAAAAGAATTTCTTAAGAAGGCACCTGTGATATCCAGGGTATTCCTGCCAGTCAGAAAGATTCACAAAGCCATCGTAAGCAAGAAACAAAGCTTCAACACTATGACGTATGCGGCACAAGCCACGCGGGTCTTTTGAATTTCCAGACCTCTCAATGGTTTTATCGATCCAGACTTTACTTCCACATAGCTACTATATAAAGAATGATCTTTTGGTGTTCCTTGCAGGCAGAGTCAGCATTTCAGTGCCTCAGAAGGCTCTTAACAGATGGGGAGAATGAAAGCCGAGCCAACCAGGCATCCTTTGCATACAGAATCCCAGAGAGGGGAAAGATGCTTCTGCAGCTGTGGAGTTAACCTCACACCATTAGGGACCTCATCTGGGGCACACTCATATTACAGGAAGTCCTATCCAATGCAAGGGGACTAAGTGCCAAACAGATACCTACAGAATCATGTATGATGCTTATTCAGGCTTTTGTGCTGAGCAGTGGGGAAAGCTATGTAATCATCCATGGACAAAACTGAAAGACGTTTCATATTTAGCCTTTTTGTAATTACTTAAACCCAACAACAGTGGAGGTAGAAAAATAACAAAACATGATTAGTTGACCATCAGGCTTAATGAATAACAGACATTCTCTTAGTGATTTCAGGACATGACAGATATTGCCCAGATGACAAACTGAGAAGATTGTGCATGCTGTTTCAGTTCCACCACAAATCAGGAAGTTTGGAGTTGCAAACCTTCTGCCCTCGAGAGGTTGATGAACCAGACACTGCTCAGTAGAGGCTAGGAATGAAGGAAAGTGAAGTTCAAGAATATCTGGAGGTCTGTAGGTTTTTCAGCTGTGTTTTGCTCTGCAAGGGTCACTATAGGAGCAATGGAGCTTGTATCATGCCTACTTTTGAAGCAAATAATTCCATTTTATTGCACTGCACTGCCACAATCAAAATGCAGAAATGAATTATTTCCATTCCTTAAAAAACAGAATCCATAACAGAGCAAGAAACAAGCCCATACAGAACAAATCTGATTGGTCTCTGAGATGAGAGACTGTTGTCATAGTTTGCAAACACACGTGTAATATAAATGACTGCAATACTTACCAGATGGAGACATATATTCTGCATTTGCCTTACAAACCACCTGGACTGGCAGATTGCACATTTGCAGAAAGGCCTAAAAATGTAAAATAAAAGGTTACACTTACTATCTGAAGGCAAAATAAATATATTTCAAAGGTTGGAGTTCTAAGCTTCAGCACAGGTTTTTACAAAGTACCGTGGTTCTTATAGATTGGAGCAAAGTACATTGTAGACCTCAATCCATTGTTGGACTGTCTGTCCAGTAGGAGCTACCGTAGTCAATGATGAAGAATGGGAACTGTGGTTCAACAACTTCTGGAGGCAAATGGAATTCTGGCAGTACAACACATATACAGTGGTGCCTCGACTTACGAATGCCCCACCCATGAACATTTCGACTTATGAACAGCTCCAGACGCAAAATTTTGCTTTGACTTGTGAATGGAGCTTTGACTTATGAACAGAAAAAAACACGGGAAGGAGGGGAAAGTGGGAAATTTGAACTTTCAGTTAACTGCTGGCCAGCGAAGAGGCTGCTTGTCCGCTACCTCGCTTGTCCCAGTGGTTAGGGAGTGTGGATACAGAGAGAGACTTCAGACTGCTTGGTACTGCCTGGTTTTGCCTTGTACTGTACTATACGTACTGTATTTTTTTTGGCTTTTTTAAATTTTTGGACTTTTGACTTTCTTTTTTTAAGCAGAGAGACTGCCTATTCTGGGTGAATACAGTGGTACCTCGCAGGACGCCAACCCCGCTGAATGACCAATCTGCATTATGATGACTTTTTGCGATTGCTACAGCGATTTGCAAAACAGTCATTCCAATGGGGGATTTTCGCTTGACGTCGATTTGGTCTGTGCTTAGTGAACTGTTTGTTTGCAAGACGATGATTTTTCCGGCTCCACAAAATGGCTGCCCTGTGTTTTCCGGACCCATACTTCACAGGGCAGCCATTTTTACAGCTGATCGGCACTTCACAAAATGGCTTCCCTATGGGCAATCTTCGCAGAACGAGGCATTTTCCCCATTGGAACGCATTAAACGGGTTTCAATGCATTCCAATGGGGAAACTGATTTCACATGACGACGATTTCGCTAAACAGCGATTTTCCTGGAACTGATTATCATCGTCATGCGGGGCACCACTGTACACTGTATTTACTGTACATACATGGTTTTTGCAGCCTGGGAAGGATTTTTGCAAGATGTCTCTGCTGGCTGGTGGGCTCTAAAAAGGAGTTTAGTCTTTTGGTTTTAAAATCAGAAATGTTTTTTGCAAGGGTCTGTGCTGGTTGGTGTGCTTTAAAATGTGTTCTGTTTAAAAGTTGCTTGGTTTGGCTTAAAATGTGTGGGTTTAGCATGTGTGGTTTTAAAATGTGTTTTAGACTCCAAACTCTCTCCCACCCCCCCATTGTCTTCTCTCTGTGTGTCTTCTCTCTTTTTGTGCTTAAAAGCACAAACCTTTGTCCGGGGGGGGGGTGTCTGTGTGCCCCAGTGATGATCTTCTTTCTTTCCTCTTTTCCCCATTGTTCCTTCCCTCCCTCCTTTCCTGCCCTTTTTAAAACTGAAGTCATCTTAGGTTTAAAAAATATTCTCTTCCTAATGGTAGAGGATGGATTAACCGGTTTTGCATTAGTTCCTATGAGAATTAATGCTTCGACTTACAGCTGGCGCCTCTACATACAAACAAAAAATAGTCAGAATGGATTAATCGGGTTTCAAATGAATTTCAATGGGAAATGCTGATTCCACTTACGAACATCTTCTGAGATGGATTACGTTCGTAAGTCGAGGCACCACTGTAAACTTTTTACTCAATTGCCTTTGCTCAGCCAAAATGTCCTCTTTCTAACATGTGGTCCTATATTACATACATTTGTTCTTGCTGCATATTGTTTCATTCTAGCTTTATGGAAATGAACAATCATTTCTATAGTTAGTTCTGAAATGAATCAATGAGAACACAACTGTTGCAAATATTGTTGGTTTGCAGCTCTCATTCTGAATTGAAAGAAATTCTACAGAATTCTAGAGCTTGCCCTGTTGTTGATCCTTCTAGATCTCTCAGCAGGTTTTGATCTCATTGATAATGGAATCTTCTTGGACCAGCTCTGTGGAATGGAAACAGGAGGCACTGTGCTACAGTGGTTCTATTCCTACCTGCAGGATCAGTTCCAGAGAATGGAACTGGAGGGGGTTCTCTTCAGCCCCATAGAGATTAAGTTGCAGGGTGCCACATGGCCCCCATGCTGTTCAATACCTGTATGGATCTCCCGAAGAGGTCACTCTAAGTTTTGGGGTTGGGTGCCATCAGTATGCTGATGACAACCAACTCTTTCTCCTTGTCAACAAAATCACCTATGGCTATGTTATGTGCAGAATCACTGTCTGGAGGCTCTAAAGGGCTGGATGAGGGTCAATGAACTGAAACTGAATCCCAACAAGATGGAGGCTCTGTGGCTTGGTAGTTGCCGCTTGTGGGAGCTAGGTAGAATGGGACTGCACTCCGTATGAAGTACACTTTTGTCATTCAAGATTCAGGTGAGCGCAGTTGCTCAGTGTCTGGGGCTATCTTGAAGTACCCCACCACAGGAACAACCTAGCTACAGCAGTTCATACAGTGGTAGCCTCCCAGTTAGACTACTGTAATTTAATTTATATAGGGCTGACCTTGAAGACAACACAAGTGCTGCAGAAACACCTTTCAGAGCTGTATAACAACAGTTCTGGAAAAAAAACTGCATTGGCTGCTACTACACCGCTGGCCCAAGTTCAAGGTGTTGGTGATGACCTATAAGACCTTTAACAGTTTGGGACCTGGACACCTGAGGGGTCACCTCTCCCTCTATGCACCTGCCTAGTCCCTAAGATCCTTTATGTGAAGACAAGGGAAAAGGCCTTCTTGGCTGCAGCACCTCAGTTACTGAATGCTGCCCCCCTAGGTTGGCATCCACCCTAACCTCATGTTGGTGTCAAGTTTAAGCATGGTCATTCACCAAAGCCTCGGGGGATTAAGGATCATGACTTTAATGGACTGCTACTGCTGTTTTTAATATATGGGTTTTTTTACAAAAATGTTTTGCATGGTTTTACAATATCAAATTGGAGGGTGTTTTGTTGTATTCTGAAATTCTGAGATCTCAGAATATTAGGGGTGATTATAAATGCCATAAATAAATGAAACAAGCAAGCAAAAGTGATGATTTTAATACACTAATGTTAATGTATCATTCCCAAGTGTTACAAAATTGTGTTTTTTTCTAACGGTCTTCCACCCAGAGACAGACAGCACCCCAGTGTAAATTTAAACTTAAGAAGGAGACACTGTCCTGAGCAATGTTCCCTCTATTTTTCATCCCTGCTGTGTGGGAGCCTTGTCTGAGCACAGGAGGGAGGGGTGAGGTTTCATCAGAAACTTGGAAAGAAACAGGCACTGACACCAGTGGCTGCTCTGCGGCACAGAAGGAGCTCTGCATGAACACCTTAGAGGGAACGTTGGTCCTGATGTTTCCATGTATTTCCCCCATCTCCAGCCACGCATGAAGGGTCCTCAGCTTGCAGCAAAGGCAGAAACAGCGTGGCAACAACAGATGTGGCCCTCTCTCCACCATCCAGTCATAGAGCCAACTGAAATGCCAAACCTTGTCTCTCTTAACAAGAGGAAATGAAGGCCTCATATAGGAGACTGGGAGTCTCTGGCAGATAAAACAACCAGGGCTGGCTGCACCTTTAGGAACAGCAATGCAACTGCTTCCGACAGCAATAACTGCCCCTTAGCTGGTCCTGCTGAAGTACCTAGTTGGGAGGGAGAGCTGTGTTTGCCACTAGTTCTGCACTTCATGAGCTAACCTGCCACCCTCAGAGTGCTCCCTCAAGATGCTCCCACATCAGTGCTGACGTGAAATTCAGACACTAGTCCAATGTGCTTCCATGGGATGGGGTGAAGTGACTGGCTGTTTGCCTCAGGGAGCCAAAGATTCTGCGCCTGCCTAGAGGCAGTTGTTTGGCTTCTTCCAGCACGAGACAGTTGCTCTTGTACCAAACAGATGTGACAGCTGGTGTGGAGAGAGCCTTTCGTCTTTGAGCCACTGAACAAGACCTCTAAGAGCAGAATCTGAAAGAAAGGGCAACTTGTCCTGCAGCTCAAAAACTTAAAGCAGTGAAGTCAACACTGTGGCCAGAACAGAAGGGAAAAAGAATAGGAATAGGAAGGGTGGTAGGGAAAGTACTTCTAATAACTCTTTGGTCAGGACTTCTTTAGCCACTTCAAGCTGCAGATTTGTTTCGGTGCCATTAAAGGGCAGCAAATTGCTATTTCCCACTATTGGATTTCTATTACCAACAAGAAGATGAGAAGTTTATGGGATTTTATGCCTCATATTATGGCAAAAAAAAAAAACTTGGCTGGTTTTGGGTACTGTGCACCTTACACTGATGGGGCATTTGCTGTTCTGTCGCAGGTGGTAAAATGTCTTCGGCTGGTCTTGCCTTTTGCCTTGCTCAAGAGACTCATGCAGAGTAACAAAATAAATGGTGCAGAACGCAAGCATCTTCACAAACATTCCCACATCAGACATTTGGACAGACAATAGTAGGAGAGGACAGACTGAGGAAGAAGGAGACACACCAATGGAAACACTTCAAGTGATACTGTCTTAAAAATAAAGTCACCAGGATCCTTCTGGAGCTGGATAAGATCAATCTTATAAATAAATCAAAACAAGCTCAAGTAGTATCACAATGAGTAATATCTTTACGTACAGCTCCAAAAAATATCATTGTGAAAACACACGGAGGGAAAGTAAATGTGTATTTTCCTTCATTTAAAAAAGAAGCACAACAAAGGGAGAGCTGTAATAACAACAAAAGTATTATTCTCCAACATAAAGACAGGAGGCATGTCTGGAAATTAAGCATAAACAAATGGGCACAATATTCCAGTTTTCCTATCAAGCAGTGGCAGACCCTGTAAATTGAAAAGTCTGTCTAAAATTATAAATGAAAACTGTTCACTGTTCCTCTCGGAGTGACAGATTATATTCCTAATCCAGTTATGGTAATAGCCACATTTGTAGTTTAAAATAAATTAAGAGTTTAATTGTATTTGTGACTACTTTAAACAAAGTAACACATTCTTTTATACCTGTAAATGTAATTTATTGCGAAGCCAGGTTCATTTTCCAAAACAATCTGTTCCACACTGCACCAGAATGCTGCTATAATGACATAATGTAATTCCTGCTACAGAATGCGAGGAGAGCAGACTCACTGGTAGCACAGAGGAGGCTTTGAAGATAAATGAAGATGCTATTCATTCAGGGGTAATTTCATCTTAGAACCATATGAAAGATGTTTCACTCAGACACAGTAGATGCCTGGCTTGGGATTTCGGTCTATTTTCAGCTACAATGTAATGTTGTTAAATCGATTATGTTGATACTGTATTTCTAATCATGAAGAATTCCAGCTATTATTCTGCTTAAAGAATGGATTGTCAGGCTTTCATTATATTGCTCAGCCTCTCCCTAGCCAGGTTGGAGCAGAAAGCACAGCTTCAGTTCACAAAATTGAAATTATAGATTCACATTAAAAGAGTCACAAATCAGTGAAAATCAAGACCAGCCGGTCTGCAGAGTAGCTTTTTGTGTGTCTGTTGGGTGTGTGTATAGGTGAGTGGATGTATGAAGCAGCCCTCTTTTAAGTATTAATAAAAATGAAAGCAATAATCTTAAAATGCAACATGAGAACTCTTACACATCAACACCTGCTTCAATCGTGTTTCTATTTCAGGGTTTGGAGGCAGAGTCATTTCCATTCTCTTGCACAAAATTGATACATGCTGTGGTTCAGACAACTACACAGAATGAATTGGGCTAATATAAAGGGCTCAAGTTGGCTAGCATTTGTGCCACCCTGTTGCCACAACTACTGTAAGTGTTTTTATGAACTCTCGAAGAACCTGAGGCTTTCAACTGCATGTTTCTTTCTCTGTGATGGCAAGATTTCCGACAACACCACAAGAGCACTGAAGTCTTCACATTCATATACCCCTGTGAGAGTTCTCTGTCATGTCAGAGTCTACTTTCGGTTCGTTTGCTTTCAATTATTCAGTTCTGAGCCATGTGCTCCTTTGTTTACTTCCTTTTATTTTTGAAGAAGCCCAAAAGCACAGATATTCTTTCAACCCCAACTGTGGTTAAATAATACCCAAGGATGTGATTTGTCAAGTCAAGGATTGAATGCACTGCACTGTCAAAGAATGGATCTCAGGTTCAAGGAGACAACTGGGAGTCACTGCTAGTTAGTACTGTGGTAGGCAAATGGTAAGGTCAGACCATAGGTGAGAAAGCGACTTTCAAAAGTAGTTTACTGTATAAAATGTGAAAACGACACAGCACTGTCCTCAAGGAAGTTAAGACAAATAGTGGAGATGAAATGAAGATCCATTCTTAAAACGAGAGAGAGAGAGAGAGAGAGAGAGAGAGAGAGAGAGAGAGAGAGAGAGAGAGAGAGAGAGAGAGAGAGAGAGAGAGAATAAAAAACAAAATCAGAAAATGGCAAACTATCGTGGCATCTTAAAGACTATCACATTTGTTTCAGTGTAAGCGCTCTCATGGGTCAAACTCTGGTTCCTCACAGACATGGAGTGTTTCAATATGTCATTTGTACCCCTATGGTGGTGGAAGTCATGATCAGGTGAAGATCTAGGCAAATCTTTATGTAAACCCTTAGAGATACTGTACACTGGAATGTGTTTATATAGCTTGCATCTGCCATCTTCCTCTTCAATCTCATGTATTTCACAGGATGCTTTTAATTACATTTGTAGTGGTATACTGCACTATACACCTTTGATTGTGGGCATTTCTGCCAGGGGTGTGAAAGATGGCAGAGATTCTAAGAAAGACGGTGTCAGAGTATCTCTTCTACCTACAAACGCTGTGCTTTCATCATTTTTACCAACAGCTAAAACTGTACAGAGTAACTTGTCAATTGAAAAAGACAGAATTTAGAAAGTTAAGTACAATTTGATTCTGGGTTTTCCAGTGTTTAAAATCCAGCATGACTGGGAAAGTGTTGGGAGCTAAATCTCAAAATACTCCCTCTCTCCCTCTCCTTGTTAAGACCTGACCCACAGAAATACAAAAGAAAGGATACACACCCACAGAGCAATCCTATGTTACAGAGTGGGAGGGGATGAGGCTACTCTCAACGAGATGGGATGGGAGGTGCCTTTTCTTCATTTCTTCTTTCATTTTTCTGTCCCTCCCATTGCCTCTAAGGAGGCAGAATTTCCTGTGCTAACTCCACCGCTATTGCTGCTCTGACCTCCACTGGAGGACTGAGAAGGGAGAGTTCCGTTTCTTCTCTGGCACACATGCAGATAGTATACTCCTGGAATGCCAGTGCCCCACCGTTGGAAGGGCACTGTTGGCAGTATAGCAAGAACTGTACAGTATGCCTCTTTTTTGATACTCCGAGGAAGCCTACTACAGTGGGCCTCTTCCTTCAACCAGGGACCTCCCTCTCTAGAGCTGGGGAAAAAGGCACCAAACACTTCAGCCAGCCTCCAAGAGGCAGAATAGGTTCATTCCGAAAATGTCTGCATTATTATCATGGCCAAATTTTGTTACAGGGAAAATTTGCAAAAAAGGTTAAGAAGAAATCTTGAACTGCTAGTTATTTACAAAGTATGTTAGGAATAGACCATAGTGAACTGGCATTCAGCATTTAGGCCTTACATAACATGAAAACTCCTGTGATGAGTTCAAAAGAATAGGATGTATGAAAAAAATAGAACAGGATGAACTGGATTCTTAGATTTGACAGGGCTGACTGAAAGTATATCTATTGAAAATAGTATTTATTAGATAGTCAGATTGATTTATAGAACAAAGAATGAATTAAGCCATTCCTCCTCCCTTGATTTTATTTAAGAGATTTATCTCCCACCTGTCCAGTTGCTAAAAGGAAATGTTCAAGGTGATCTTATGTATCTCTATTATCTGTTTTATTTAAAACTTGTATTATTATAATTTATGAATAAAACAGAGTGTTAGAATAGAACATCTCGGCGGGGAACTTATTAATGTGATATTTAAAAAAATATTTAACAGTGACTGATTTAGCATAAGAATATTACATTTTAAGACAATCATTTATTGTACATGGTTTATTCAACATGTTTTTGTTCTTTTATCTTTAGATCACTTCTGTTTTAATTAGATTTTTAATGTTTTGTTATTTTGGGGAAAAAATGACAATGCATATTATCAAATTACATCTAAAAATGTCCAGAGACTTAACCTGCGTTAGTATTGTTATAACTACTGATTTTTCCCTTTTGTAATGGCTCATAATCCAATCACAATGAAATGAGACTATTATAGGTAAGGTACCTGAAGTCTGTAACAAACCACTGTGTTATTTCCAATTGGCTGAAGCCCTCTAATACTTTGCTTTTACTGAACCTAAAAACATACCAGAGGGTTATGATTAGAAGACAGTGCTGAATTATTGTCATTTTCTCACACCTGCAGAGAATCAATCTGTATAAAGTGGCTATCATATTGTTACATCCCAGGTTATGAAAGTATCTATGCACATGGACTCTAGTACAGAGTGAGGAACCTCAGACCCTGGGCCCAAATGTGGCCTTCTGATCTTTCCCACTACACCATTATTTGATGGTTTTCCAGCTTTTGTGGGGCTTTCTCCCCACTTTAAAACCCCCCAATGCCCTTCCGACTGGCAGCAAACTTTCAGCTAATGTGTCCTGGTGTTTCTGTTCCACCACCCTTTTGCCTTGGGCCATGCCCACCGTGAAATGGACTTCCCAAGAATTTCTCTCAAATTAGATTCAGTCCTCTAAGCTGAAAGAGTTTTTTTGCTCTTCCTTGAGCAGTGCTGACACACAACATTTCACTTCATTCACTTTAAGTGACATGATCCCACTCCATTAAATCTACAAACCCACAAACCAACAAGGGGCTGAAACACCACAGAAAATATGAAAACATAGAGCCACTTCCAGATGCTCAGGAGGGCAGAAACATCATACCATCCAAAAAAACAAGGGATTACATAAGGATGCTACTTTCAATAGACCACTAAAATTCATTTAGAGAGGCTAGCTTCTGATTCTGCCTGAGTCTCTGTCAAGCTAGGCATTCCACAGCTGGGGGAGGGTAGTGAAGAAAAAAGATAAAAGTTCCAAAAACCGTGGCCAGATGTGCAGCCCAGATTTGGCTACTATGTTTTTTTTTCTCTGCACCTTCTCAAACTCTGTAATGCCCAGCAAAGCCTCTTTGTGTTAAGATTTTAGTGGTCTACAAATAGGATCACTCACCCTTGTTTTTAGATTGTGCGCAACCATATGACTCCTCTCTTTTGTTGGGAGTATGGAAGGCGCCCAGAACAGCCAAGTAGGGCAGCATTTACAGCCAAGCAAAGACATTTAAGATCATCCAAGCAGGACTGCAAAGTGAAGATAACAACTTCCTCCAACCACCAGGTAATAATTTTAATTTGGCTGCAAGTGTGTCAAGTAAATTCTATCCCAGCTTCTCTGATATCAGGTTTGCCACATTTCTGTGTGTCTCTGTCCCCCAGCCAAAGAATGAACCATGTGTTCCGATTTAAGGCATGGTGTGTGGCAGTGGAGAGGTATTCGGGGGCCAGCAGCTCTTTGTCTAACAAGTTTGGGGCACTGTAATCCACTCTGCCGAAGGTTAAGTCTGAAACTTACGCTCTTGGAGCAGATTCTACAGCCACCATTTTGGGACTTGCTTCAAACAAAGCAGATGCCCCACTGCTGGCCATAGATTGTGGAACTTGTGTTGCACCACTTCCCAGCACTGTCACGCCCTGCCTGATGAGGACTAATGTACAGTCAAAAGCCAGCCTCCACATGTGAGCTTTTAGTGGGCTAATAACGATACCATTCGCCTCTGCTTTCAGACTATAGCCACAGACCACAAGTTACAAAAGTACAGCAAACATATACAGAGGGCAAGACGAGGTCTTTCATGTCGTCCTTATTTATTTTAAAGTTTCCTCCTACTGGATATCTGAAAGGAACTTTTGTTCTAGAAGTGTATGCAGTTTTACAGCTGGAATGTAAGTCACAACTAGAGTAGGATCACTGAATCAATGGAACTTCTGGACAAGTTGACTCACCAAAATCCCACTGATTCAAAGGGCCTTCTCTAGTTGTGACTTACTACTGGATTTTGGCCTATATGTGCCTTCTGAAAAGTCCCAACGAATTAAACAGGATTTACTCCCAAGTAAAATGACTTAATTCATTTTAGGGAAATATATTCTTATACATCTATACATTATTTCTTCGTGTTAAGCCTTTGACATCTGTAAGGAATAATCTAATATTCTTGGGATATATTAATGGTGTTATTTATATTATTTATTAATGTTTATAAGATGCATTATTATTAGATAATTTCCTATTTCTGTATAAGTAGAAGTATCAAATATTGATAAAAAAAAGTGAGGTTACTTACCTGTAACCATGGTTCTTCAAGTGGTCATTCTGTGAATTCACACAAACGGGTTAATCCGGCGCCTGCGTCGGTCTCCTCGGAATATTCTCGAGCTCTGAAAGAGAAAGTAACAAACGTAACGCTGCCCCCATTGCGCATGCTCCAGCCCACTCCAGCCTCAGTTCCATTTATTCGCCACAGGTGTGCATAGATGTGGTACGCACTCACAGTGACAGCTAGAGGGGAGGCTGGGTGGGATTGTGTGAATTCACAGAATGACCACTTGAAGAACCATGGTTACAGGTAAGTAACCTCACTTTCTTCATCGTGGTCTTCTGTGAATGCACACAAACGGGTGACTAGCGAGCTTACTCACCGGATGGCGGGATGTCACTGCAGCACAGATGTCAGCACGGCCCTTCCAAACACTGTGTCCCTCTTGGCTCTGAGGTCAAGTCTATAGTGGGTAATGAATGTTGATACAGTTGACCACGTGGCTGCTCTACAAATGTCCGGGGTATCCACACCACGTAGGAAGGCCGTAGATGATGCAACAGCCCTAGTAGAGTGAGCGCGCAAGCCGTCAGGAGGGGACTTGTGTTGTAGTTCATAGGCCAAGACAATAGTGTTAACAATCCATCGTGAAAGGGTAGAACGTGCTGCTGGTAAGCCCTTCTTGTGTCCAAAGTAACAAACAAAAAGTCGGTTAGAGGCCCTGATGTCCCTGGTTCTGGAGACATAAAAAGCGAGGGCTCGTCGAACATCCAGGGTATGGAGCATGCGCTCCACTTCAGACGAAGGTTGTGGAAACAAGGTTGGCAGAGAAAGAGGTTGGTTGAGGTGAAATTCAGAGACCACTTTTGGAAGAAAGGAGAGGTCGGGGTATAGCAAGACCTTATCCCTGAAGAATTGCAAAAACGGCTGATCTGACCGTAAAGCGGCGAGTTCACTGACACGTCGTGCAGAGGTGATAGCCACTAAGAAGAGCGTCTTGAGGGTTAACAACTTAACGCCACACGTGGCCATGGGCTCGAATGGAGGCCGTGTAAGGGCGCGAAGAACCAGTTGGAGAGACCATTGAGGGACTGGAGGTTTGGTGGGAGGTCTCATGTGGGCTAGTCCCTTCAGAAAGGCTTTGACAGTGGGATGGGAGAAAAACCGGGAAGAAGGAGATTCCTTCGGTTGAAACGAGATGATAGCAGCTAGATAAACCTTTACAGTGGATAAAGCCAAGTTGAAGTCGAACAAATATCGCAAATATAACAACAACGTGGAAAGTGATACGGGGGAGGGGATAAGACCCCTGTCCTGAGTAAACTTAAGGAAGCTGTTCCATTTCCGTCTATATAAGGAAGCAGTGGACGGCTTCTTAGCTCTGTCTAGCACCTCCCTGACTTGTGGGAGATCCTCCACGCAGTCAGCTTCAGAGTTTCCACGTCTGGGTGAAAAATGGCGCCCGCATCCTGGGTTAGGAGGTCTGGAAGTTGTGGCAGCCTCCACATCTCCGATGACATGCTGACAAGTGTGGGAAACCACGTCTGGCGGGGCCAAAATGGAGCTATGAATATGGCGTTGGCCCTGGATTGTCGGAGCTTGACCAGCGCCCTCTGAATGAGTGGAAGAGGGGGGAATATGTACAGGAGAGGATGATTCCAGCGGAGCATGAAGGCGTCCCCTAGGGACCCATTGCCTATCCCTGCTCGGGACACATAGTTGGAGCATTTGGCGTTCTGTTGGGTGGCGAAGACATCCAGTGTCGGAGTGCCCCACATCCGACATAGGTCCCGGAACACTCGGGGGTGGAGTTCCCACTCGTGTGTTTGAAAGCGAAGGCGACTGAGCTGGTCTGCCAGAGAGTTGTCTGCCGTGGGAACATGTATGGCTACTGGAAATATGTGGTGAACACGACACCATTCCCATAGAATTACTGTGAGATACAGGAGCGAGGGAGAGTGTGTGCCTCCTTGCTTGTTCATGGTCGTGGTGTTGTCTGTTATGACTTGCACACCACGACCACGCACCATGGGGAGGAACGCCCGAAGGGCCTTGATAACAGCCAACATCTCGAGGTGATTGATATGAAGGGTCACCTCCTGTGGAGACCAAAGCGCATGTACCTTGTGCGACCCGCAGTGTGCGCCCCAACCGAATGTGCTGGCGTCGGTAGTTATTTGAACAGTTAATCTCAGCGGTCTGAATGGTCTGCCTATCCGAAGATTCCGGGAGTGTGTCCACCATTGTAACTGAGCTGCTAGTTCCCTGGTAACGCGAAGGCGTTTGTTCTAACTGTCCGTCATGGGGTTGAATAGGGCGAGGAACCACGACTGTAGGGATCTCAGTTTGAGTCGCGCATGAGACAAAGCAGGGGTTGTGGAGGCCATGAGGCCCAGGAGGTGTTGAGCATGCCTGGCTGTGACCCTGGCCCCCGGCTGAAACTTTCTTACTGCGCGTTGAAGCTTCTGAATCCTCTCTGAGGGGAGGAATACTCGTGCGGTGATGGAGTCGATGCAAGCGCCTATGTAATGCACCCTCCTGGATGGTTTGAGATGGGATTTCTCCATGTTGACCTCGAGACCGAGATTGGACAGCAAACGAAGAACCAACCGTGTATGTTTTGAGGCTTGAGCGTAAGAGGGAGCTACCAGAAGCCAATCGTCGATGTAGGGGTATATATGAACACCCTGAAGGCGTAGGTAGGCAGCCACTGGAGCCATCACCTTTGTAAATGTGCGAGGGGCTGTAGAGAGCCCGAAGGGTAGGGCCCGAAACTGGTAAATGGTGTCGTGAAAGAGGAAACGCAGATACTTGCGATGATGAGGATGAATGGTGATATGAAAATAAGCGTCCTTTAGGTCTATGAGGACGAACCAATTGTTTTTCTTCAACAGGGGCATGATGGACTCGAGTGTCACCATGCGAAAACGGCGAGGGCGAAGGTAAGTATTGAGGACCCTGAGATCTAGAATGGGTCTTATACCCCCGCCCTTTTTTGATACGGCGAAATATTTGGAATAGAAGCCGTCCCTGATGTCTCTTATGGGAACGTTTTCTATGGCGTGTTTGCAAGTGAGTGAGGCGATCTCCATCTCCAGAGCAGCGTTGAATGATGTGGGACATACGAAACCTAGGGGAGGTAAGTCGAGAAACTCGAGTCGGTATCCATGAGTAATGATGCTTAGGACCCATGCATCGTTTGTAATTGAGAGCCAATTGGAGAAAAAGGGGGAAAGTCTTGTGGTGCCCGGATGGGAGGGAGGGTGCCGTGGAAAGTCAAAGATAACGCTTGGATCTTTTCGCAGGTGGTTTGAAAGAGCGTGTGCGCTGGGACTGCTGGGACCTGAAGCTGGGAGCAGAAGAGGATGCTCTAGACGATCTTTGCTGAGGTAAGGTCCTGAAAGTCTTGAAATATTGGGATGATTGCTGATAATGGGCGTAGGGTTTGCGCCACTGAGGTTTGTTGTAGCGTGGCTGAGACTGAATGGAATAAGATCTAGCTGCCTTTTTAGCCTTATGGAGATCCTCCAGGTGAGTGTCAGTCCGTTCATTAAAGAGGCCCGTGGCATCAAAGGCGAGGCTCTCTACCTTGTTCTTGACGTCATCTAAGATGTTAGCCGCTCTTAACCATGCATGTCGACGGACAGTAATTGAGGACATAAGGATTCTGGCTGCTGCTTCGGCAGCATGCCTAGTGGAGAGTCTCTGATATTTGGACACAGTCTGTGCTTCCTCGTAAAGGTTAAGGAAGTTCTGTTTAGCCTCAGGTGAAATGAGTTGGAGCCCAGGTAGAATCTTTAGCCACAGTTGTTTCTGGTATGCCCCTAGGGCAGTTTGATAATTGATAAGTTTAATAAGAAAGGCTGCAAGGGAGTAAAGCTTCCTCCCGATGATTTCTAATTTTTTGCCCTCCCTGTTGGTAGGGGTAACATGCGATTTGCCAGTGGGCTTAGTGCAACTGGTCTCAACAACTAAGGAGTTAGGAACCGGGTGTTTTAGCAAAAACTTAGTATCATCGCCGTGGACGCGATAAAAGTTCTCAGTTCTCCTGGGTAAAGGTGGATTGTCTGATGGGTGCTCCCAGTACTGCTTTATGATGTCCATAATAGCAGGTACAAAAGTCAGGCTAGGAGGGGGAGCCCTCTCCTGGTTGATATCTCCAAATATAAGATCTTCAGTAGCGGCAGTAGGCTGATCCAAGTCCAGCTTCAGAGTCTTAGCTAGACGCAATAGCATTTGAGAATAAGAGGAGAAATCCTCGGAAGGAGAGGAGACATTGGCCTCTCCTATGTCGGAACCAACTGGCTCTCCCTCTGGAAGTGGATTCCTATCTGGTTGAGGAGGACACTCCTGTTCTGAGTTGGAAGAAATGACCGAAGAGGCTTCATCCGGGTCGGATGAAAAAACATCTCTCTTCTTCTTCCGCGGAGGTTTATCAACCTCACCCCTAGCGTTCGACGTCGAAGGCTGTGGTATGGTAGTAGGTGGAGCCAATGGAGGGAGAGGCAAAGGCTGTAGCGGTCGGTGGTCGACAGGTAGGTCGACGTCGCGATGTCGATGCCGACGCCGGCGTCGAGGTGGCGAGGTGTCCGATGACGACGCGATGTAGACATACTTGGTTCTATGTCTCCGTCGGCGGTCAGGAGATGTCGATGTCGAACTGGTAGAGGCGGAGCGATGTCGGCGTCGACGGTGTCTAGGTCGTCGTGGAGAAGGGGAGTCGGAAGAACTAGATGTGCGGCTACGGCGTCGGTGCTTGTTTCGACGTCGATGCGCCTCCGAGCGCGCCTTCTTAGCGGCACGCCTCCCCCGTGTCAACGCCGAAGATGAAGAGGAGGACGAGTCGTGTCTCCTCTTGCGGGCTCGTTTTCCACGCGGTGACTTCGATCTCGAGCGGGATACAGAGAGATGCTTGGTCTTTGCAGGGCGTTTGCCGCGGGGCGATCTCGACCTCGAGGGAGACGTCGAGAGATGTTTAGTCTTGGCGGGGCGCTTGTCGCGGGGCGATCTCGACCTCGAGGGAGATGTCGAGGTCGACGGAGCCGGAAACTCCAGCCCACGAACCTGTGGGCTGTGCGGAGCCGAAGTCAAACCGGCGGTAACTCCAACCAGCTGACTAGGCGTGGGAGACACGATGCCCGAAGGCATCACCGGCTCGACTTGTCGAGGAGGCAGAGATGGAGCTGTCTCCGACAAGTATGCACCTTCCCTCGACGAGTCCTCCAGTATAGGAGATGGGATGGACTCGGAGACTGACGGAAGCTGGGCAGAGCCCTCCTTATGTTTAGCAGAGGATTTAGTCTTGCCCTGCTTCATCCCTTTAGAAGGCGCAGCATCAGATTTCGCAGTACCGGGAAGTTTCTTGGATGCGGGTACTTTAGAATGTTTGCCCATCTTAGAAGTACCCTGCTGAGGTGAAACGTCCGCGTCCTGTCGAGGGGTAGCCGCGGGGGAGACCATCTCAGATTCCGAGGGTGCGGTGGCAGAAAGGGTCGACTCCCAAAGATGATAATTGAGTCGCTTCTGCCTAGCTTTCAACGCCGCTTTGGTGAAATCCCTGCAGTGTTTGCAGGACGTAGTGAGATGTCTGGCCCCAAGACAGAAAAGGCACTTATCATGAGGGTCCTGGTGGGGTATCTTGCGCGAGCAGAGCACACACCGTCTAAATGGCCCTGACGGCATAAGCCGCAGCGTTAGGGAAAACGTTGAGGAAGGGAAAAAGGCGGGAACAATAACGGACGGCAACAAAGGGAAAAAACCGAGTGCAGAGTCCAAAATCCAGTCCGCGTCAGGGGGCAGGAGAAAGACACAATCCAAAAATCCGATCCAAGTCCAAAAAAACCGTAGAAATCTATCCAGAAACAGTAAATAGAACGGAGCTCGTAAGCGAGGTTCCGAATCACCAGGCGGAGAAATGGAACTGAGGCTGGAGTGGGCTGGAGCATGCGCAATGGGGGCAGCGTTACGTTTGTTACTTTCTCTTTCAGAGCTTGAGAATATTCCGAGGAGACCGACGCAGGCGCCGGATTAACCCGTTTGTGTGCATTCACAGAAGACCACGATGAAGAATCAGTTCTAAAGTGAAAATAAGATTTCTGTTCATTTTAATGATATAATAAAAATGAACAATTAAATGAAAATTATAGTTTTACTTGTTTTAATGGAAGGCAGCATGCATCACAAACAGCACAGTACTTCCATTCTGAATATTTCTAAAACACAAGCTTCAATTAGCAAAATTATAATCACCCTATTTGAATTCACTCTTAATGGAAGTAAAATGACCATCAGTCTCAAGAATGTTCAAAGGACTGTCAGTTCCAACAGCATTAGGCAACATGATAGTAATGACCAAATTAAGTAGTGCTGCAATAATTCGGTAACCCATTCTGTGAGTAGGCAGATGGCATTTCACTACACAGATGTTACTTCTGTGCAGAATGCTGCAAAAGGTGAGAAAAAAATTATTTCCTCTGAGATTTTCTTTCTGAAAATGGTGCCTTTTGGCTTATAACTTCTATTAGTCCAGCCAACATGGCCAATGGTGAGAGATGATGCAAGTTGTACTCCACAATATCTGAAGGGTGCGGTGGGGTGTGTGTGAGGTAGAGTTCTTAATTATAAGTGCTACTCTTTCAGGGACCCTGCATCTATTACATATCAAGAATCCACACTATGTGCACGTGTCAGCATGTTGGCACACAGAGTTAAGCAAGTATTCATAGACACATTCCACCACAGATGTCACGAAAGTGAAGCTGGCCACAGCTCTTCAGTTCCCCTACAAATTCACAGACACTTCACACAGACATTGGTGAGTAGTGAGCTAGGTATCGTTTTCATACAAGACACGGTGTTCCCGTTCTTATTCTAATGAAACAAGCCATCTGAATGAGCTGTGAGTGAAGTAGGGAAGTGTCAAAAAGACCTTTTTCCTCAGCAAAACAAGACTTCATAGAAAAAGTCTGAAATGAATGCGGTGAATCTTTCCATAAATGGAAACTGAGGAAGTTTCCCTACCCCATGCCCTCAAAACGCTGGCTTTGAGCAGAGAGATCTCAAAAGAGAAGGCAAACAATTCCTCCAGTACTAGCTTGATCTGTGGTATTTTTCCATTGCTCTTATGGGAACTCAAGTTAGTGGGCTTCTGAAAGAAAAGAGCTATCAACGTCGCTGTTGATGTGTCCTGCTCAAACGTGCAACCCAGAACTATTACCCTGCATCCTCTCTTCAAAAGGCCCTGTGCTTAAACCAGTTGTGAAGACACCATAGTGCACAGATAGAGCACTAATCGTTTTTTTTAAATCTCAAAATGAGAGCATTCAACACTCGAAACAAGACTTCACATAAGAAGTCTGGAATGAAAGCAGTGGGTCTTTCTATGAATGGAAACTCTTTCTAGGAACAGAGCTGTCATGTTTGCATAAAACCCAATGTTGGACAGAATCCAGGCTTTGGCATGTTTAAAACTGACCCAGTTAAATCAGTGGGATTTAGTAAGTTAAACACGATTAGCTTACAACCAGTTGATTTCAGTTGGTTCAGTTCTGATCACTGATCCAACTCTTAATTTTTACAACTGTCACCGTACAGAGAACTTTGCATCACACGTCATAGGGAAAAAGAGAGAAGCACGGACCTCAGGAAGTTTACTTGGGAGGGAAAAGAGTGAAGGGTGTGAGGGGGGTGAGGTGTTTAAATGTGATTGCTTTTGAGAATGAACAATAGGCAGCGATTTACACAGGAATTCTCCAGCATTTCCAGATGGATGCACGGAGTGCTAAGGGTTAATTGTACATTTCCACAGTAGTGCTATTTTGCATCACGGCAGAAGGAAAGCTCTCTCAAAAGGCTGGGTGCAGCTGAAAGCCAATTTATCACCACCAGAGCTAGTGTTATCACACAGGACCAAAGAACCCAATGGAACCAAAATAAAGCATGTGCTGTTTCAAGAAACACCTGCATTGCTGCTACAGAGCCAAAGAGGGTGCAGGGAATATATGGGGCAATAGGGAGTAGAAGAAACAGACAGTATAAATATATATCAACAGAGGAATGGACACCTTGTACAATTGTTTCTTTGGGCAAGTATATGCCTGTACCTATTAAGGCTTAATATTAAAATAACAGTTTACTATCTTTATTGACGTTCCTCAGGTTTATTATTTAGAAAATTTACTTGTATGTCACCCTTCTGAAAAAAAAGTAATTGCATACCACCCAAGGTTGTTTAGAATACAATTAAAATGTAATAATACCTACAAATAGGAATTTAAGACATTGATCAGAATTCTTTGGGTTATACATGTGTACACAAAAGGAACTGTGGAAATCGCCATGGCTAATTAATGATGCCATGGCATTCTCCTGTAAGTGGTATGTCTTCTGACTGACAGGTGCCCAGCACTTCAGAAATTAGTCATAATTAGCTGCATCAACTTCTACAACTCCCCCTGCTTGCATATAAAATATTTAACAGAGTTTTGGCAGTGAAACACTTTCATAATATCAATGCTTAAAATACAAAATCCTTAAAAACTGAGAATAGAAGAGGTTTTAACCTTGCACTTAAATAATAATACAGTGGACTGCCAACAAATTTTGTTTGGTGAAAATTTTCTACAAATGAAAAGACCCTCTTGCTCATGTGCCCACTGTTGATGGTAGGCACACTCCAAGAAATAAATTTTTAAAAGAGAAGATCTTAATATTAAAATAGATTGACCAAGCAAGTGGTAGTCCCTAAGGTACCTGGGTCGGTCCCCAAGCCATAAAGGGTCACAAACAATGCCTTGAATTGGACTTGGAAACAACCAACAGACAGTAAACAAGCTCCCTCAAAAACTGCTGAGATAAGATTCCCAGTGACCTAACCCAATTATAATCTTGGCTGCTGCATTCTGTACCAGAATTGTCTTCAAGAGCAGCCCAGTTACAACATTAAAGTGTTGTAAATGTGTACCACCAAGTCATTTCCAACTTCATGGCAACTCTACAAATTAATGACTTCTGAAAGATCCTACCAACAGTTTTCCTCAGGTAAAACAAACTGTGCTACAGTAAGCAGTCCAATCAATATGATACCAGATTGTGAATTATCATTACCTAAAGTACAAAAATTTCTTCATCACTACAGAACTGCTGTTTTACGATGTACTGCTTAAACATTGGTATTGTCAACTTTATAGAATGGAACAATGTATCTCCGAGAAAATAAGTCTCTTTTTTATTTTAAAGAACTCACTGGTATTTTCCTTATTACACATTCTTTTTAAATGATACCATGACCTTACATCAAAGAAAATTGTTCCTTGAAGTTTAAAATCAGATATCTGTTGAAATAATTTCTATAGTCATGGTTACTATCAGCTGTCAGACCAAACAATATTGAAGAAAAAGGTTTTTTTAATATAATATGCTTAATTTATCATCTCTGTGACATGTGTAGAACAACAGAACTGAAATAAACTAAATCTTCCCTTGAAGAAAAAAGAAATGCTTGCTTTAAAATTTTTTCATTATACTGATGACTAAGGATGTGGGAATCTTCATAGGGTGCTTCTGCACAGTCCTGACACTTCTTCCGACTGTGCCACTTACTCTAAGCTACCTGCAACTTTAAAAGCATCAAAGAGCCGTGAACGTAGAAAACAACAGTACAGTAGGGCCTCGCATGACAGTGTTAATTCGTTCTGAAAAAATCGCTGTCGAACGAAAACGTCGTCATGCGATTTTAAAAAGCCCATTTAAACACATTAAAACCCAATTAATGCTTTCCTAGGGGCTTAAAACTCACCATCCAGCAAAGATTCTCCATAGCGCGGCCATTTTCGCTGCCCGTGCAGCAAGGAATCTCTGCCAGAAAACAGCGGGCAGCCATGTTTTTCACCCGGCGGTCATTTTGAAACTGCCGATCAGCTGGCCGAAAATCATCACTTTGCAATAATCGGTTAGCGAAACAGGGGACCGATCATTGCAAAGCGAAATTCCCTCATAGGGAACATCGTTTTGCCATCGCTTTTGCGATCACAAAATCTTCGTTGTGATGCGATTTCTTCATCAAACGGAGCGCTCGTAATGCGAGGCACCACTGTATGCATTTTTATTGACAGTTCCACTACATGGCTTAAATCCAAACTCATGCTAGTGGGCATTTCTTACTGTTGCAGAGGTTTTCTTTCTCGTTCCATCCTACAGTGCTCTGTAATACTGGAAACCCTGTTCCAGCTAATTTCCCTGCTCTCTGGAGTAAGTCTGAGGGCATGCAAGGGGACAGTATCACCAGCCTTCCCGTTCTGTTGACTTAAATTCTCCTATGAGGACAATTCAAAAAAATCCCCTGGTTTATGAACATGGGATATTGTGTTTCTGTATTCACAGTTCAAAATGCCAGGAAATGGCTCAATAATGCTGCACGTTATGATGCCTGTATTGCTAGCAAGTAAAGGGATACCAAGCTTTGCACAGTAAAGAGCAGCTTGAATGTTGACAACACCAAGAAATGAATTTCCCACCTTTTTAAAACGGGAGTTTAAGTATACATACGCTACACACAAATTCCAACAGAATCCCTTCATGTAGAATTACCCAGTGCTAGAGGATGCCAGAAAATGAGCCCATGACCCGTCCTATGGTTGCTGGGAGAGGACAGAAGTGAGAGCAGCTGGGATGTGGCTGTAAGTCTCCCTCTGTGCCAGGATATTGTGAAGGGATGTTTTGGACTTAATAAAATGGCAAAGGAAAGATGGGAGTAGGTACAGCACATACAGTGGAGAAACATAAATACGTTTTAACCTCTCGTTTAAACTAATGTTGCCATACTCACTCCAAAGAAGGCAGACTAGAAAGCTATGTACCAATTTCCAAACCCTTTCCTTGTGGCAGGCAACCTAAGGAAGAAAATCTATATTGTACCAAAAGTTCTACAAATATGTTGTGTGCATGTTTTCCATAAGATGTCCCTTGCCTTTTGAAATTTAAGAAAGGGGGATTAAGGTGAGAGTTAGCAAACATTTTCACTGGAAACCAAGATCAAAATCATCCATACAATGTGAAAGAAAGCCAGTGAAGAAAGACAGGGACAAAAATCAACTCATCTGAAATTAGTGTTGGAGGAGAGCCATATAGATACCATAGGCAGCCAGAAAGGCAGAAAAGTGGGTACTCAATCAAGCCTGAACTAGAGCAAAAATCAGTAAAATGAGGCTGTCCTGCCATGCATATATAATAAAAATACAGAACTGACCAGAAAAAAATATTGCTGGGAAAGGGGAGGGGAGAAGGAAGAAAGAACAACATAACATGAGATTGGTTGACTCAATAAAGGAATCCACAGCTGTTAGTGTACAGGACTTGAGCAGAACTTACTGGAAAAGACAATACTGACAGGAAGGGGGAGCAGATGGAAGACAGAACAATGTAATGTGAGTTGCTGTTGGTTTGCAAGATCTGAGCAGAGCTGTTAATGACGGGGCATTTTGTAAGTAACTCATACAGTCACCACACATCAGAAATAAATTGTTAGCACATAATATCTTTGGAGATTTTTTTCTTATTTACCAAACAACTGAATAACGACAAGACAGGTAAAACAGCTGAAATTATGACAGGATATAAGGACCAAAGCTCTATGGATATTGATTAAGGCCATCCCCCAACCACAAAGCAAAAAACAGTAATTTCACAACTTAAACAATTCTGAATATTTGTTCTATATTCTCTTTAAAATATCTTTTAAAATATTTTTACAATCAGACACAGAATCCCTTTGTAAGCCCAAATGCCTGTTTGGCCAGGAAGGATTTTAAAAGTTCTCCTCCTGCGAGTAAGCTAATTGGGCCATGACTGACAGGGTCAAAAGATCAGATTGCTCCAGACCTGGAGCATTTCATCTTTGAAGCCTTGTCAGGAGTCTGGTTTGAGAAATTCTGCAAGAATGTTTACTGAAAGCACTCAGGGCAAACACAACTGCTTTGTGCTTTTGTAACACAAACATACTTCGAATGTGCCTTACAAGATTGTATGCTAATTCCCTGGAGATACATGTCAAAATGTTCCCCTTTCTGGAGGATTATCCCTCTATTACTTTAAAACAAGGCTGGTTTTTTTTTAAACTTTTCAAAGAGAACTTCTCTTTTGGCTGTTTCTGTGACCTTTCATTGTCCTCCAAACGTCTTCCTTTCTGGCTCATGAAGCTGCAACAATTTATCTACTTTGAAATCCTCTGGCTGGTAAACCTGTTCCATACAGTCAACCCTCGACTTACAAACTTAATCCGTTCCGGAAGGAAGTTTGTAAGTCAAACAGTTCATAAGTCGAATCAGCGTTTCCCATAGGAATGCACTGAAAACCAATTAATCCGTTCTGGGAAAACCAAGCACCTTTCAGACAACACATCACCTTGAAAATCACCTTTGCAATCAAGACAAGCCAATACAAGCACCTTTTGGGGGGAAAGGGGGCAGCAAAGGAGGGAGGGAACATCTTTTAAAAATCCAAAAAGCAAAAATTTTTAAAAAGCAAAAAAATAAAAATACAGTCCATACAGCACTGTAACAGGCAATACCAGGCAGTACCAGGCAGTCTGAAGACTGTCTCCCAATCCACTCTCTAAATGCTGGGAGGAGTGAGGAAGCAGATAGGCACCCCCTTCACTGGCCAACGGTTAACTAAAAGTTCAAATTTCATGCTTTCCCTGCCTCCCATGTGGGTTTTTTTTTTGGTTCATAACTCGAATTTAAGTTTGCAAGCCAAGTCAATATTTTTCTATCAGAGCAATTTGTAAATCAAAATGTTTGTAACTAGGGCCTTTTGTAAGTGGAGGGTAGACTGTATATTCTCTGTGCATAATTAAATCGCTGTTTTACTCGTTTGAAAGGCCCTGGAACCGGTATTCCTTCCAAATAAAAAGTGGGTGGTCGTTTCAATTTATTTGATCTGTTTTAAATCTGGGGACATTTTGTGTGGCTTGTTTCTGCATGAAGAGGAATAGTTTTACATTTAGAAAATCATAACCCAAAAACCCTTTTCCCTACACACACACACACACACACATTTAGCACAGATCAAGAGCAGATTGTCTGATTCATCTGTGCCAAATCTGGTGCTGATTCAAAGTCCAGTTTCAAAGTTATACTTTTTTGTTTCGGCTGACCTCATTTTTAGAATTGACTTGTAAAATATTGATTTGCTCTGTCGCATAATAACATCAATGCACTCTTGTGCAATGATAAAAACAGTGCTGGATCCCCACTCAGACCGCTTAAGTGTTCAGAATGGTTTTTAAAAAACAGGATGCACTAAATCATGGGAAGGGAGTCTTCAGCTGTGGAATAGCACCTGTTTTGCAGGCAGAAGGTCTCCTGATCGATCCTTGACAACATGAGACAGTGCTGGGAAAGACCCTCTCTAACACTCTAAGACATGCTGCTAGTCAGTGCCAAGCATGGTTCAAAGATCTGAGTTAGTATAAGGCCACATCCTATACTTCTAAATAGGAAAAATGATGTGTTTTACCTGAACAGCAAGACAGGCAGCATTATCAGAAAGTAAAATTTGTTCCTCTGTAAAATAAAAAGAAAATAAGTGCAGGATAATTATTTGAAATAGAAGCTTTTTTCCCCTTCTACAGATAATTGCACCTCATTTGGGTTGCAAAAATAAATGGTGTACAAACATAAGGAGACAAACTACTTTAATACGAATCACATGCCCCATTACATTAATGCAGTTTTTAAAAAGCTTACAGCTCGAAGTCTCGGAAATACTTCTCCTAGATAAGCTCTACAATTTATCGTACTGTGTCCAACCGTAACCAAAAAAAAAAAAAAAAAAAAAAACCAAGAAAAGCATGTGCCTTAGGCCTTTTCTTTCTTAAAAAAGAATAAATCCATAGAAGGACAATTATTCATTTCCTAATAGAAATTTTTGTAAAAACCAACAACTTCATAATTCCTCTTGCTAAAAAAGTAAGAGCATTCAGGAGCCTATAAAAGAATCCAGCTTGCAGTTAATATTGCACACTGTGTCTAGGTCTGTCACATAAAAGAAAGATGACAAGTACACAGCAATAAAAATTCCATGCTTAGAAGACTAGGGCTGCTACCTATTAGTCTTCATTACTTTGCAGCCTTCTGACAACTGTAGCAGGCTGCTGAGCCCCAAATGGGGGCTATAATGTGATCTGATGATATATGAAGAGCTGCTAAAGGGAGCCTGAACCATCCTAGCCTATACATTTTAACAGTTCCCTTTTTACCAAGAGCCCATTTTACCACAAGACTTCAAAAATCTGCTGCCTCAGCTATTGGTGCAGTAAATCTGCCAACTGGGCCTGCAAACCACATCATTTTACACTGCCTACAGCAGCCAATATAATGAGTCAATAATAAACCAAGGACCTTATAGGCCATGAATAGCTGCTTTATATTGGCAGATATAAGTTTAATGCACAAAAAGACAAAACAAAGCCCTCTGACCAGACACCACCACAAAGGATTCTCTTTTTAACAAGGTCTCCCCCCCTTTCCCTCTTCTGCCTAGCTCCTGTTAATTATGCTGCTGTATATTTAATGAAGAAAAGCACACAGTTCATTGCAAAAAATAAAATACTCACCTTTCAGCGGCTGATAAAGTGTAGCATTTTGAGGCCAAGGTTCTGCAGCTATAGAAACAAAACAACAGGGGGGAAATGGATTAATGCAGAAAATAAAGAAGCACAAATGAGCACTGGTCATTGTCTGAATGCAGAACTCTTTACATTTGAACCTCCAGAATGCTCAACCCATACGCAAAATTTTAGAGTCTGCCACATACATAATCCATGGCTGTCTGCATGCTGTAAAATGTTTAAACAGACAAGGAAACAGGAGATGCCGCCTTCATAGCTATGCTTCAATATTACCAGCACAGCATACTCATTGTGTAAGGCATGTCAGTACTGAAATCCTACCAAGTTATTGCACCAGACATCTCAATCCCAGTTTCCTTTCTACAAATACAAAAAGACATCTCGATTCAGATTTCTCAATCTGGCCCCCTCAGACAAGGCCATATACTGTCTTTAAGCACACTGAACAAAGGATTCCACTCATAAGATCATGCTCAACTGAACAAAAGCAGGCACCAACTATAAACACCTTTAATTATATTTTCATTTCTTTTTCAACTGAATGAAATTCTTTTCAGATATTCACCCCAGGCTAAATCTCACCTCAAACAACCAAACATCCACTCTTGCGCCAGCTGAGGAGGTGCAGCTACAGAAAAGGCAGAATGGATTCCACCAGCAATGTCAGTTCTACTGGTAGGCAAGCCACCACTGGGTATAAACCATAGGCATAAAGGTTTATCAAGCTAGAGAGACAAAGTTACATTTGCGAAGGCTTTCACGGTATCTAATAGCTGTTGTGGGTTTTTCAGGCTCTTTGGCCGTGTTCTGAAGGTTGTTCTTCCTAACATTTCGCCAGTCTCTGTGGCCGGCATCTTTGCATTCTCTGAAGGTGCCGGCCACAGAGACTGGCGAAATGTTAGGAAGAACAACCTTCAGAACACGGCCAAAGAGCCTGAAAAACCCACAACAACCAAAAGTTACATTCATTCATTCATTTATTTCAAAGTGTAAACTGTTAGATAGATACACAATAATATTCCATTCATGCATCACAACCATAGCCTTCAGTCCATAAATATCACCCAGTCACAGAGGTGTTTGTTTTCTTCACTGCTCAATTACAATCATTTGTCCACTGTTAATGGGTATGTAACTCCAACTGTTCCTTGGGAATGCCTTCTGAGATCTTGTACTCAAATATAATTCTGTTTGTTTTCACTTATAACAGAGTTACCAAAGTGTAAAAGTCTACTGTACTTCCAAGCTGATTCTTCCTGACCTCTATCTGAGTTACTGTGTCAAACAAAAATTTGGATATTTGGGAAGCATTTTATCTGGTGCTGTAATAACAACAATAATTGTGATGTCTATTTCTTAACCACTCAACATTTGCTACGAAGGGCATCATCCTGCTTACAGGCTCGCAAACAAAATAAACAGATTCACAAGAGCAAAGAAAAGAGAAGAGAGGTATGAAAAGACAGTGGACAAAGAGAATCACTGAGGGTCACACTAGCCGGTCTACCTTGCAGGCTTCTGAAAATCAAAGTGCATCATCTGAAATAGCAGGAAATGTGGAGAGTGGATCTGGAGGGTAAAATTAACCCCTTCTTCCCTTGCTGGTATCCAGAGAGAAATCTCTTCCAAAGTTGCTGTTTTTTTCCTTGGGAGAATACTGTATGTATGTATGTATGTATGTATGTATGTATGTATGTATGTATGTATGTATGTATGTATGTATGTATGTATGTATGTATGTGTGTGTGTGTGTGTGTGTGTGTGTGTGTGCGCGCACACACACACACACAGACTATATACTATAACATACATATAGTATATTTTCCCCCTTTGAGAATATTGTATGTATGTATTCATTTTATTTTATTTCTCATTGGTGCCAATGGGAGATTGTTCCACAAAGCAAATACCAGCTGAGAAGAGAGATTTTCTTCAGGGTGCCAGCAAGGGAGGAAAATACTTAAATTCTCTTCTATACCTACTGAAGCCTTGATATGCATCAAATTCCCCCATGCACTGAATGATACAATAGGCATTTTCAAAACAAAAACGCTTTAGGACAGCTGCAAAAGTGTATTTAATCCAGCACGTAATTTAGCCCTATGTTGAAATTTCAAGGAATTAAAAGACAATTTTGGAAGAGGGATGGTTTCATGACTCCTAGAGAGTGATGGGACTGATTTAAACAAATATGAGGAGGAAAGAACCTCCAAACGTCAAGGTACTGCCAAACAAAGCTGATGGAGGTACAAGATGCATTGGCTGAACTCCTGTTGCCTTGCTTCCTGATGTTACGCCCACAATAGCTACAACACCAAGGCAGAAGTGCTATCTATGCTATCTTCTTCTGCCAGCACACGGCACAATTGGTTTTTACAGGACCCAGGAATCAACTGCATCCTGGAACAGTGCAATCTGAGTTGCTCAGGTACAGCACCTATCAGAGTTCCACCTACATAACTTTAGATTACATTGTGACAAAGTGGATTCCAGGCAAAGATCCAATCTTTTGCCTAATCAAGAACTGGGTACCCCAAGGATGCAGTGTTCTAGAATACATACAGTGATAAGAAAGAATATTAAAACAAGAATAATGCTATACAAGTTTTTAAGAAGAAAGAAGCACAATTTTGAACTGACTGTAATAAAGGGAAGGAAGACAGTGGGAAAAGAAAAGACGAGGAGAAACGTGCTCCTACCAAAAGGAGGAATGAGATGAGCTGCACTCTTTAAGAGCAGATACCTCAGTGTTTTTTCAGAGGATAAAGTAGGTGTACTGTAGTGTAGGGGATCACAATTCCCGTCCTCCCCAATCTGCATGGCCACTGGAGGGCATCAGACATGGGGAAGCTGGAGGAAAACCAACAGAGAATGCAGGGCACCAATCAAGCAGGTAAGTATTAAAAAATGAAAAACTCACTGCAGTATTTTCAGAAAGAACATACAGTGGGGTCTTGACTTAAGAACGGCTCGAGATAAGAACATTTTGACTTAAGAACCACTCTCATAGGAAAATATTGACTTGACTTACATACTTAGATTTGAGTTAAGAACTGAAAAAAAACCACGTGGAAGGCAGGGAAAGTGCAAAATGTGAACTTTCAGTTAACTGTTGGCCAGTGAAAAGGGTGCCTGTCTGCTTCCTCACTCCTCCCAGCGTTTAGAGAATGGATTGGGAGTCTTCCGACTGCCTGGGACTGCCTGGACTGTATTTTCCCTGCCTTCCCTGAACCTTTCTTGACCTAAGAAAAAAAGAAACAAAATATCCCCCTCTGGTGGTCGAAGGCAGAATAGCAGCTTCCCATTAGTTTCTATGGACGGAAAAGAGCAGATACGGATCAAATGGTTTTCAATGCATTCCTATGGGAAATGCAGATTTGACCTGAGAACTTTTTGACTTGAGAACCGCCTTACAATACGGATTAATTTCTCAAATCAAGACCCCACTGTATATTTGACAGGGGTTATTAAACTGATGAAGACATTCAGGAAGAGACTGAAACCACAATGAAAAGGACACTGAGCTTTCAAAAATCACACTCAAATGTGTAGAGCACAATAACAACAAAAGGAACAACAAGACCAAGAAAAACAACATGCTATCACATCCATCTTGATGTATAGTGTTTTCTAGGTATAGAGTCTTTTCAGAACATGCCCTACTGCTCCCTTCTTCTTGGGATGTTCTGGCACTGCGCAGACTGCCTGAGGACAGTTTCCCTGCAGTGGGAAACTGAACTCCCAGCTTGAGGCTACCCTACTCACCCAGCTATCCAGCCAGCAATATGATTAGGACCTGGTTACCTAAAGCAGCAGTCCCCAAACTTTTTTGGACCGCGGGACTGGTTGGGGGGGTGCAGGCTCCATGCATGGGGGACCCCCGCGCTTGCGGGTGGGCGTGTCACGCTCGCGGAGGAGCGTGTCATGCCCACGCGCATGCACGTGAGCATGACACGCCCACCCATGAGTACGACATGCCCCTCCGCAAGCATGACACACCCACTGTGCGTGGGGGGGCGGAGATCCATCTCTGCAGCCAAGTTCCAGGAAGCCCACAGACTGGCACTGGTTCGCGGACAGGGGGTTGGGCACCCCTGACCTAAAGGACCACCTTCTTCCACACAAGCCTGCCCGTACTCTAAGATCAGGCCAGGAGGCCCTTCTGAAGGTGCCATCCCTGAAAGAGGTGAGAGGAATTGGCATGTTGAAATAGGGCCTTCTCAGCTGTTTTCCCCCAACTTTGGAATGCCCTCCCTATAGAGATCCGCCTGGCTCCAACACTTTTGGCTTTTCGAACACCTTTCTGTTTAGCCAACATTTTAATTAAATAGCATCTTTTAGCTGGCTGTATGAGCAACAGGATTTATCAATGATAAATTGACTGTTTTAAAATTGGGTATTATTTTAATGGTTTTTAATGTGGTTTTAAAGTTTTAATATTGTTGTACACCACTCAGAGACCATTGGTAATGGTGCAGCCAAAAAATCTTATAAACAAACAAACAAATGTGGAATAGGGCAGATAAATGCCCATCAATGTCAAAGAAAAGAAACAGAAGCAAATGAAAAATGAAAAATAAAAAAAAGGAATGTATACAGCAGCACAGAAAGACACCTTGAGACTGAAGCAAACGTGTATTTCCCCCTCTTGGATAGCAACAACAATAATCACCACCACAACTATTTAAGGGGCAAACAGGAAAATAAATCTCCTGTCCGACCTCCAAAGGAACCCAGCGTTGGTCACTGAGACCAACATTTTTAAAACACCAAAAACAAGCAGGCGTTTTGTGTTTTACTATCTCTAGAGCAGGCACATTGTCATGATGCATTTGTGATCCATCTGCATCCCAGTGACATCTGTAACATCAGTAACAACTCTCCGAGTATTCCCTAAGAGAGAGAAGTGCAGCGAAACAAGGATCAAAGAAAATCTAATGAAATGGAAGGGAAGGCAGGGCTGACTCCTGTCTGAAGGAAAAGGCAAAGTTTCCCCTTCCTTTCCTAAACAAAAGCTGGCCAGAGAAGTTGCTGAATGCTGACCGCAACCCTTTCAGGGAGAGATTGCCATCCATTACACTTGAAGGCAGCCAGGCCATCTTAGGGAGCACAGAGCAAATCGGATGGCAAAAGCATATTCCAAGGGCTCAAAAATGTTCTCCATTACTAGCCTCTACTGCCTGAGGCAGCTATCTCACTGGTAAGGCCAACTCTGGTGGAAAGGAGATGTCCGAGGTTTCGGAAAGAGGTCTACTTCAAAGCAGAAGGTGGCTTTTCTGGGCACAAGTTGCCCTCGCAATCTAAACAAGCACAGAGCGCACTCACCAAGCTGGGACGCATGTGCAATCTGGCATAAGCAGCTTAACTAATCAAAGTTGGAAGGGCAGGGTGGTGAGAGGCACAGGGCATCTCTGGTGACAAGAGGAGGGAAGGGGACAGTAAAAAACAACAGACCACCTGTAAGGGGCAGCATTACAGGTTGCCTTACTAGGGGCAGCTTTGGTATAGACAGGAGTGGGCAAAGAGTACTCATCAAGGGCTGCTGGACAGCACTGTCGGTCAGACTTGGTCACGGTGTGAAATGCTGGGAGCTGAAGCCCAGTCACCTCTGGAGGGCCACAAGTTGTCCACCCCTGCTATATACAGCCACTGAACATGGGGGGGAAAGAGGAAGGACTTTTCTGATGGAGATTAATATCTCCCCGATTCATAATGCGCTGTATGAATACACCACTCTGAGCAATCAACAAGCAATGCTGAGTCGTCTGATAATCTCATACGACTGGCCATTAGTAAGCCTGCATATTGTGACTGAGAGGCCTAATTGCCTTAAAGCTACGATTGCACATGGAACTAGTTTGTGCACAAATTAGCTGGTAGCCAATAAAATTAAAGTACTACCCAGCTTACACTAGACGCAGGCTGCCAGTAACAATATTACTGTAGCTGATAAAACTTTGAAATAGTTTGTCCAGCATAATCACCACAACTAATGCTTTTACTACAATAATGGTTGTAAAGATGTGAAAACATAAGTCATTGACTGAAATGCTGTTGTGCTGCAGTGAGTTTGAGAAATTAGAGATGCCTCCTTCCCTGTCCTCTGGTCCCCAATGGCTTCCCCACAATAAAAGGGAATGCAGAGAGCCTAAAAACATTCAACCAGGGAGGGGGAGGTAATCAGAAACTTTTAATTTGGGCTGATGACACCAACAGCATCACATGGTGTAAAGCTGAGCGACAGGATCAACCTCTGTACAATCTCAAAATCAGAACTATTACAGAAACGTTTCAAACTCTGATTATACCCACCTTTCCCCTCTTTTGTATATATACTAAACTTGCCCTCACAGAAAAGTCGGATGAAAGTGTAAAGCATGTAATATTGTATATACAAGCTCGCAAAGGTCACTGCCTTTAATATTAAACACCTTCACGCACACTAGTATCTCTGTGTATGGGAAAACTAATCATATCCATGTGTCATAACCAAATTTTTTTTTCATTACAGCATTTATTGCTGTAACACTAAAGCTTGCACCCTAGAGAAATAAATTCTGAAGATGGGAATGTATTCTTAGTTTTTTGAAGGGGAAGAAAGTCAACACAAATATAACAGATACTACAAGTACATTTGTACAGAGATTCAGAAGTATCTTTTGTAAGGTATAGCTAACTCAACGTTTAGTGTACGTTTAGCAAGCATTCTGGAATAAGGGGCCTTTCTAGAATATATATATATATATATATTTATGATACAGATGTATAGTTCTTACTTAATCATTACAAGGGTGGGCAAGTGCAGTAATTATACACTGTCAGCAATATATATGTTGTAGGACAAATGGAGGTTTTTCACTTTTAAGGTGTAATGTTTACTTTCTGGAAAAAATAGTTACCTCCCACCCAATACACATATCTTGGGCATCTACTGTAAAAACAACAAACAATATCCTGCAGAAATTACCTTTGTACAAACAACCCATAGATAGCAAAGATGACCTTGTTAATGACAGCCAGTGAATGTGTGCAGTGTATATGTGAAAATTAGAGGATAACACACTACACATAATCAGAAAATCTCAGAGGTAGCAGTTTCCTCCTCCCTCCCCCCAGACATATACACATTTAGTGCCTGCACACCTTCAATATACAGTATGTTCCAATGAAGGGTTCTGATGGTTGGAGGGGGAAGGAAATAAGGAAAACAGATGAAGAAAGAAGAAACTGTCTCCTCTGAGATCTGCAGAAAAGCTCTCAGTGCAAGAACCCAACAGGATCCTGTCCCTAGAATCCTAAACTTGAGAGCAAGCCCCATTGAACTCAGTTGAATCTGTTTTTGACCAGACATGTACATATCTGCATTGGTGTCGTCCTTGGTTTAGTATCAAAATAAAATATTACTAGGTAAAACTATCCATAGACATATAAAGGCTTTATTTCATGACATCAGCTTTATTATACAAACAGTGGTCATAACCCTATTCGGATTTTACTGCGGAGTAAGTGAATTTACCTAAGTCATGTCAGCAAACTGCAGCTTATTAAAAAGGGGGCAACTGTGAGCACTTTGTTGATTTGCTGCAATCTGCCATCATGACTTAAAATGTTTCTACTTACACCACACACAGAGAGGAGACACAAAGAGAAACAGAGGGATGACAGACAAATAACACATAAATATTAAGGCCAGAATCCGGGGGGGGGGGGGAATACCATGTGCATAGTCAATGTGCACCCTTTGATACAGTCTGTTGCCCAACTTATTTTGTAACAAGCGAATGATCAGTGGAGCAACAGACATCATACCTGAGGGTGCACAATTACTGCTGCATGCACAGTTTTCAACAGGCTTCTGGCCTAAGGCTACAACTCCATATCCAGTTTACTAAACAAAAATCTAAATTACAAAGCAATCGGGGGTTACATGTAAGCATTTAATAAGCACAGTGCAGGTCTGGAAATAGACCTTCTAAGGTATTCACCACAACCACAGACTTGTGGTAAATACCTTAGAAGGCAAATCTCCTTCTTCAGCATGTTTCTTAGGACGTACATGACTGGGAAGCTCCAGGAACACTTAGTGGAAGTGGATCTTGGCCCATTTCAATCTGGATTCAGACCCGAGTACCAAAAGGGCCTTGGTCACCCTAACAGTTAATCTCCCCAAGGTGACAGATGAAAGCATGAGTTCCCCTAGTTAATTCTCCTGGACTTTCCAGCAGCTTTTTGCTATTCACCATGGCATCACTGAAGATAGATTGTTTAGCATGTTCTCTGAAGACTGACTGTTTCTACCGAATGATGCTCAAAAGAGTTAAAGTGATAAAAAAATAAGTAAACAATGAAAACAGGGAAAACAGACACACACATTTATGTGTTTGCTGAGCGTGGTTTAGCTACCCTACGGTAAAGCTAACAAATAAGACAGAACATATTCAAGCTTTAAAATAATTTTCATAACAATTTTGGGGAGGCTGACTTCCAAGAATAAGAATTAATTTTGGCAAAGGCACTATGAATTCAATTGTGCTTTGTTTTGTTCTGCTTACTGGATGTGGATTGCATTGCTGGGTACCTTTTGGGATAAATGGGGAACACAGATCTAAACAGATGGAATAAACATAATCATTTCATGAGGATAATTTTAGAAAGACTCATGAGTACAACTCTTTATTAGTAAGATTAAGAAGAAAAAGAATACGAAGATTGGGAGGCATCTTAACGGGGGAGAGGAGAATAAGCACACAACATTTTTAATGTACAGCATGACTCTTGCCTTGTGAGCAATAGGTGAACACATAATTTGTAGAATAATAGGCACTAATATTACATGCTGCTTCAGTTCTGTCATATTTCCAATCCATCAAGTTGATTAATGCTATAATAACTCCACACAAACTTATCATTTGTCTAATAATGAAGTCAAACCAAGTTTATCCTTCGGCCATTGGAATCTTTTGGTCTTTAGCTGTTATTTGCCTGTCTGTCTAAGCCACTCTAATGGGCGGGGGGAGGGAGTGAACCTTGAGCATGTATATGATAACTTCAGCCAAAAGCTGGTCCCAGCTGGAAGAGGAAAGCATCAGTGAGCTCTTCTAGCACTTTCTTCCCCATCATTTCCCAAGCAATGAGAAGTTCCAGCGATAGCATGAACCTTGATTTTGGGCTCTCTTCCATTTGGCCTAACGATGGTTCCACTGTAACACAGATTTTGGAGAGACTAGAGATGTAAAATTTCTGGAAAATTTTAAGCTGTATAAAACAGCTTTAGAAAAAAACAGGGGGAAACTGTTTTTCCCCATTTTGTTTTTTTTTCCCCCCAGGACTTCTCATTTCTAAGCAAGATGCAGTCCCAGCTAGAGATGTAAAAATTTCCGGAAATGTTCCGGTAATGGGGAAAAAAAGACAAAAATTGGGGAAGAAACAGTTTTTTTTCCCCAAAGCTGTTTTATATGGCTTTAAAATTTCCAGAAATTTTATCTCTTTAAGAGAGACTTTGGGGATTTGCAGGATTGGGACTTTAAAAATAACAAATATGGAAAATGTGAATGGAGGCAGAATAGAAAGCATGGTCTTAAGTAGCAAATCTAGTACCCAACATCTCGCCTCTAGAGAGAGAAACTACCACAGCACTTACATCAGCCCCAGGCTTTCTTTCGATCTGTCCCCTCCCCCCCCCCCCGGACACTCGTGTGTTCCTGACATACACACCTTGTCTGCTACTTCTCTTCAGCTAAAAAGAAGGGAAGAAATATGAGTCTTCTAACTCTTACATTATTTCCAAGCCACGTTGACCCTATTTACCTGTAGCTTCTCTAAAAAGATATGGCAGCTCCCTCCCCCACCAGTCTAAATCCCAAAGTAATTCATAATTAACAGAAAGCAAACTAACAATAACAATTTGACCAAGTCTTTCCTAACATGGCCTTCAAGAACTCCGTATCTGATGCCTGTCTCACATTTCCTTCCCATTCAAATTGTCTCACATGCTCTTCCCATTTTATGCCAGCACTGCAGGAAAACTGCACATATGAAACTTAAGAAATTACTGTAGACATTATCTGTTGCATGCCAAGTCATGTGACTTAGTGCACAACAGATTTTTTTGGTGATTTGTTAATTTGAGGCAATTTGCCTCTGCAAGTTACAACATTTCTGGCACTCCTCCAGGTGTAACTACCAGGATTCTAACCATCATTTGCAGCACAGTTTTGGATGCATAATTAAGAGTGCCAACATGGGTTGCCAAATACAGCTTGGAAAAGGAAAAAGAAGGAAGACAGGGTCCATATGGACCACTACCAAACCAACCTCAGTCATTCTATTGTGTATAGGTCTTCAAAGACCAAAAGGTGAAATGAAATTGTATTCACCCAGCTCTGCTTTCTGCAGACTGATATAGCAATTCAAAGTATGTTATTAGAGAATAAGGCCCACTGCCTTGAACACTTCTGACTCCTGAGCAGACACACTTGGTTGGGCTCATGGTGTTAGATACATTGACAGTGAACTTCTGTCAATTCAACAAGGGGAAAATCAAGACCCTGCTCTAGCACAGCGCCAGAGAATGTGTCATCTAAACTCTGTTGGACTATAACTCCCATCATCATCATTACTGGCTCTTTTGGCTGGGACTAATGGGAGTTGGTGTATTCAGTGTGGGGTAGTACAGAGGTCCCCAACCCCCGGTCCACGGCCCGATGCTGGTCTGTGGCCAGAGCAAGACTGGGCCACTGAGACAGACCTCCCACCCCACCCTCCGCATGCACTCACCCCTGCACAGCATGTTTGTGCCTGTGTGCGTGCTCCAGCACACCCGTGGGAGTGCCGTCATTTGTGCTCACGCACCCAGACAAGTGCTGCACCGCCATTTATGCATGCACATGAGCAAGACAGTGCATGCGCAAATGACGGCACTGCACTTGCATAGGGGAATGGACGCTTGTGAGACTGTGTGCGCTTGTTATTTTTTTATTATTTATTTTATTTATATCCCGCCTATCTGGTCAGATCAGGACCACTCTAGGCGGCTAACTACCATCATCATCATTACTGGCTCTTTTGTTCACGCATGCGTACGAGCATGGGGGGTGCCCTGACTTGCCCCAGCCAGTCTGTGGACCAAAAAAGGTTGGGGACCACTGGGGAAGTAGATAAAGTGACAGACTAGGAGTCAGGAGAACAGGCTTTGATTCCCCACTTGGTTACAGAACACAATAGGCAGGAGAATGGAACTGGTAAAACCACTCCTTAAATACCCTAGTTACCTTGAAAGCCCTGTCAAGGTCATTATAAATCAGTTTCAACTTGACAGCATGGAACACACACACAATGGGAGTTGTAGTCCTGCAACATGTGGTGGGCCACACATTCCCCATCTCTGCTCTGTTTCTCTATTTGGTCCCAAAAGGTCATGGCTAACCACTTATCATCGCTTTCTAGATCTTATTTCTGGCATGTTTCAGGATTACCATATTTTTCCGTTTATAAGATGATCCAACGTATAAGACGACCCCCCCTTTCTAACCCCCAATTAGAAAAAGCAGGGATCAAAGGGCTCCCTTTTTGCAAAGCCCCATGCCTTGGCAAAAGGCAAGGAAAGCAGCTGTCAAAGTGACAGCCGCTTTTCCTTTTCTTTGAGAAGGCACCAAACTTAGCAAAAAGGAAGGGAGGAACGCCTCCCCTTCCTTTTTGCTATGCTCCTTGCCTTCGCAAAAGGCAGTGGTAAAGAGATGCCTTCCATTTATAAAACGACCCTCAATTTTTTTTCAAATTATTTAAGGAAAACGTGTCATTTTATATACGGAAAAATATGGTACTCTCTTAGACGTAAAAGTAATCAGCAGTTACCTTATCCTGTGCCACCATCCTTATTATGGGATAGGGCACGATCCCTTTTAAAAGTATCATCTGCTCTCTTAATACAATTACAGTATCATTAAGTAACACATTTATAACACATTGAAGCCTTGGGTTTAGTTCCATTATTTATTTATTTATTTATTTATTTACAATATTTTTAGCCGCACCATTGCCAGTGGCTTCTGGGCGGCGTACAACATTAAAACCTAAAAACATTAAAAACATTTTAAGAAACAGTATAAAATACCATATATTAAAATATTTCTTAAAACAATTAAAACATTAAAAGTAATTAATTAAAATGCTGGGTGAACAGAAAGGTCTTTGCCTGGCGCCGAAAGGCCAAGAGTGTCGGAGCCAGGCGGATCTCTCTAGGAAGGGTGTTCCAAAGTTGGGGGGCAACAACCGAGAAGGCCCTATTCCGACATGCCATCCCCTTCACCTCTTTCAGGGATGGCACCTTCAGAAGGGCCTCCTGGCCTGATCTTAGAGGACGGGCAGGCACATATGGAAGAAGGCGGTCCTTTAGGTAACCAGGTCCTAAGCCGTTTAGGGCTTTATATGTCAAAGTAAGCACTTTGAATTGGGCCCGAGCAGCAACCGGCAGCCAGTGTAAATTTTTCAGAACCGGCGTGATATGAGTCCGTGCGGCGGCACCACTTACCAGCCGCGCAGCCCGGTTCTGTGCCAGTTGCAGTCGTCGGACCGTCTTCAAAGGCTGCCCCACGTATAGCGCATTGCAGTAATCCAGTCTGGTTGTTACCAGTGCATGAGTGACTGCTGCCAGGCTCCGCTCATCCAGGTAAGGGCGAAGTTGATATATTCTCCGCAGCTGTAAGAAGGCACCCCTGGACACCGAGTCCACCTGGGCTTCCAAGGTCAGACTGGGGTCAAGGAGCACCCCCAAGCTGCGGACCCTATCCTTTAGGGGGAGTGTGATCCCGTCTAAGGTAGGGAGATGGCCCTTTAACCTATCTGGCGGGGCACCTACCAGCAGCACTTCAGACTTGTCTGGATTGAGCCTCAGTTTATTGACCCTCATCCAGACCATTATCGAGTCCAGGCACGAGTTCAGAACGGTGACTGCCACACCTGGATTGGTAGAAAATGAGAGGTAGAGCTGGGTGTCGTCAGCATATTGCTGACTCCTCAGCCCAAACCTCCTAACGACCTCCCCCAGCGGTTTCATGTAGATGTTGAACAGCATGGGGGACAGTATAGAGCCCTGAGGAACCCCATGACGCAACCGCCATGGGTCAGAGCTACTGTCCCCCAGCACCACCTTCTGGACTCGATCAGCCAGGTAGGAACGGAACCACTGTAAAACAGTGCCTCCAATTCCCATCCCAGCCAGTCTGTCCAGAAGGACACCATGGTCGATGGTGTCGAAAGCCGCTGAGAGGTCCAGGAGAATCAACAGGGATGCATTACCCCTGTCTTTCTCCCGGCAAAGGTCGTCATACAGGGCGACCAAGGCAGTTTCCGTCCCATAACCCGGCCTGAAACCCGATTGAAATGGATCTAGATAATCCGTTTCATCCAGGAGAGCCTGGAGCTGCTCAGCCACCACACGTTCCAACACCTTGCCCAGAAAAGGGAGGTTTGCTATTGGACGATAGTTGTTCACTAGACCTGGATCCAGATTAGGTTTTTTTAGGAGCGGGCGAATCACTGCCTCCTTTAATGGGGCAGGAACCACTCCCTCTCTTAACGAGGAGTTGATGACCTCCAGGATCCAGGTGCAAACTCCCCTGGCAGATTTCTTTATTAGCCATGATGGGCAAGGGTCGAGTTGTGTAGTGGTGGCACGAACCGATCCAAGCACCCTGTCCACATCCTCAGGTCGCAACAACTGAAACTCATCCAATAAATTATGACATAAGTCCGGAGCACTGGATACAACCATGGGCTCTGCATCAACAGTGGAGTCCAAATCTTTGCGAATCTGAGCAATTTTTCCCTCAAAGTGCGTAACAAATTCGTTACAGCGAGCCATTGAGGAGTCCAGGACCTCCACCGAACCATTAGGTTGAAGAAGGTCCCGGACCACTCGAAATAGCTCTGCTGGACGACACACCGAGGAAGCGATACGGCTGGAGAAATACTGGCGTTTCGCCAGCCGTATTGCCACAGAGTAGGCCCGATAATGGGCTCTAAGCTGTGTTTGGTCATAATCGCAGCGATATTTCCTCCATCTGCGCTCAAGCCGTCTCCCCAACCGTTTCATGGCCAAAAGCTCCTCTGTGTACCATGGAGCCTTATAGGCTCTGCG